>NW_008357637.1:5670183-5670674 GCF_000622305.1 Nannospalax galili | reverse complement strand
TGTTGTCTCCTTTGTTGTACAGAAACGACTTCATTTAATGAGGTCCCATTTGTTGATTCTTGCCCTTGTTTCCTGAGCAACTGATGCCCGGTTTAGAAAGTCCTTTCCTACACCTATATCTTGTAGGCTTTTCCCAATGTTTTTTTCTAAGAGTTTCAGAGTTACTCCCACTTAAGGTGCCCCCACTTCCCCCTCTTTCTTCCTTACTAATACCTTCCTTACTAATATCCTATGAATGTTGAGCTTCTTCTTTCTCCTTATCCCCTAGGTTTCTCATATACCCATCCATCCCCCTCCCTTAAACTAACCCAATTTTTATCCATATCTCCCTTATTAAGGACTGTTACCTACTATTCTTCTCCTTCAGGTTATTTCTTTTCCTTACCTCACTGTTTTCTTACCCTTGTCCTGGTTCCTGCAGTTATGTGTGTTTGCATAGTTATTTATCAGAGTCTGATCCTAGGATCCACATATGAGGGAGAGCATATGTC
>NW_008357637.1:5666184-5666406 GCF_000622305.1 Nannospalax galili | reverse complement strand
AGCTGGTTCGTCTAAGCTTCTGGTTCTCTCTTTTGATTTTATATTGTCGAACCTGGATTGATTTTGTCTTCAGGAGTTCCGTGGTAGCCCAATTCCAATGTGGATCAGAAGTTTTCAGACTTTCTCCTTAGGTCTGGAATCTTCTAAGAATACTTTTGGCCTCAGGAACTTCGGTGTTGGACTGACCTGAGACCCTGGCCGTGGCCGCACCACGCAGTGATG
>NW_008357637.1:5635850-5666004 GCF_000622305.1 Nannospalax galili | reverse complement strand
GGGCCAGGACCAGAAGCGGTGCTCCTGGAGCCCAAGAAAGGGACTGAGTTGCTCTGGGTGAGAAGGATCAGGAAGCAGTATTGGTTCCCCAGGTGTCTGGGGCCCTGAGACTAGGAATGGCGCAGGGCCCAAACTAGGAGTATAGAACGGCAGGCGGGGGCATGGACGGGTGAATGTGGCTTAGGGAGTCCCAGCGCGGAGAGCTGCGCTATAGACTTACCCCAAGAGGCCTGAGGATAGTAGTGCAGGCTAGGAGAGTTAGCCGGTGGTGCAGGCCCAGGGAAGCAGAGAGAGGTGAGCACGGGGCCAGGACCAGAAGCCTCCTTGGGTTTTTAAAATTTCATTTTTCTCTTCACAGTTGAATTATAGTCTTCATTTTATTTTTATAAAATGGTAAATAGTGGTTGTTCTAGGATTTATAATGTATATATTCATCTTATCATGTCTACCTTCAGATTGTTAATGTATTACACCACTTTATATGTGATACATGTGATTCCTCCAACACTTCCTGCTCTCCCTGTTCCTGTTTTGTGCTGTTGTTGTCATATACTTTAATTCTCTACATACTTAAAATGCTGCAATACATTGTATTTTTGTTTTTAGCAGTCAATTATCTTTTTTAAGATATTACAAATTAAAACAACACATTATGTATTTTTCCACATATCTGGTGTCCTAACACTCTTCAGTCCTTTGTTAATCCAAGTTTCCATCTCATTTTCTTTCTGCCTGAAAAATATTTCACTTTAAAGAAACTGTTGTGCATCTTATAGACCTGCTAGAAAATTTTTTACTAACTTGTTGAGCCTGAGAAAGTCTATATTTTTACGTCTATATTTGAAGATATCATTGGTGACTACAGACGTCAAGGTTGGCAGTTCCTTTTCCCATCACTTGGGCCTACATAGTTTATATCAAGAAGTAGATATATTTATTTTGTTCTTTTGTGTGAACTGTGTCTTTTTGTTCAAGCTGATTTTATGATTTTGCCTTTAGCACTGATCTACTGCAACTTTATTATAATATGTACACCATGCCATTTGAGTGTTAGGAACTATTATTAGACACCCTTTTAAAATTAATCTCTTCTCATTTAAAGACAAATAAAGGAAAAGGTATATAATATGGGGGAACTAGCACAAGGTGAAGGGAAATTCACTGCTACTGGCTTTAATGTATGAAATCAAGGTGAGGTGGGCACTGTTCATTGGTGATGCGAGCACTGCTCAGAAAGGGTGAAGACTTTTCCCAGATCACATATCTAGCAAGTGGTGGAATGGCGGTATACACCTGGCAATTGGATACTGCCTCTTTATCTTTAGGGGAGTGATATTGGTCATAGGTGCCTCTCCAAAGATCTACCAGCCAATCTAGTACATCCTCCAAACAGAAGAGATGCTCCTCTGTGTGGTGTGATTCTCTGACTCTTGAAAAGTACAGGGATTGTCAGAATCTCCAGGTTGATTTTTCATTTATTTGTGAATTATTACTTATTATTATTACCATTATTTGTGTGTGTGTGAGCGCACGTGCATCATGTGTGTGTGCCTCCTGCTGGGTATTTCCTGCTTCCACCCCATGTCTACAGTTTATCTGTCCTGATGATATGTGTCATCTTTCTCACTTCCTGGTTGCTAGGCAGTTAACTTTTTAGTAGTAGGAACCAGCCTGGCATGAAGGAAATGAGAAAAGTAATGCTCACACAGCAAATAAACTGCTGATCTGTTTTCTCCTTTGCGTAGACATGATCAGAGAACAACAGGATTGGGCAAAAGCTCTTTCTATCTACTTTTCAATGTGTTTACCACAGAAGAGCCCTGGATCACATTCTCAGTCCAGTCCCCTCAGACACAATCTCATCACACCCCAAATTCCCTCAAGTTGTAGTCAGACCCCCATCCCATCCTTTCCCTAGCAACCATTAACCTTTTTTATCACTGTGGTTTTTGTTTTTTTATGAATGTCATATAAATGAATGCATCCAATATGTAACCTTTTGTTCTTGGATTTTTCTCACATGGCATAATGCTTTTGAGACTCCTCCAAGAGATTGCCTGTATCTGTAGGGTTTTACTTTTTATTATTGCTGAGGAGTATTCCATTGTACAACAGCTTAATATTCATCTGTTTAGGAATATTTGGATTGTTTATAATTTTAAGCAATCATAAATAGTGTTACTTTGGACATCTGTATACAGATTTTTATATGAACCTAAGTTTTTATGGGGGGGTGAGTAAATACACAGGGGTGGGCCTGCTAGATTAACTAATGTTTATTTAACTTCATGAAAAGCTCCTATTTTCAATTTCTCCAACCCCACATCCTCTTCTCCTTCTAGCTTTAGGCACAGGCTCCTTTTGCTCTGAGCACCCCAGATGTCTGGACTACCTTCTTCGTCCCGACCTGCCCACTGCATCCTGATCCCCTGCACTCAGACCAGCTCAAATTTTCAGCCTAGTTTGTTAGAACCTTCACAGGCTGTCCCCACCCACAACTTGCCTTTGGACTCCTGAAACCAGGCTTCTACACGGGCTGTCCCCACCCTCAACGTGCCTTGGATTCTTGAGACTAGTCTTCTTCTCTGGTATGATCCTACCCACTGAAACTCCAATTTTCCCCAATCCCACATCCTGTTCTCCTTCTAGCCTTGGGCACAAGCCGGCATTTGCTTCAGGTCTAGGTTTCTCTGCCTTTTAGTAGGGGCCCAGACCTTTATAGACGGCCTGAGAATGTCTGAATCCAGTCTCTACCTAGCAAGCTTCCTAAATAGTGCTATGCCTGCTGGCTAGATGGGCCCAGACCTGAGGAGGAAGTCTGAGAGCATCTAATTCTCACCTGACTTGGGCTTCTGCAGGAACTCCTGGGTAGCTGGACTAGAGTCACCTGGTCCCTCCAATACAAAATTAAAAGAGAGAACCTGAAATCTAGACCAACCAGCTTTTCATACCCAATACGAAAACAACCAAGGCACATTGAGTATACAAACAGAATTGAACTTCAACTCAAAAAAGGAAGATCTGTGTCACACAACCAGAATCACAAACAACAAAAGAAATCCACATACTAAAATCACGATAAAAAAATAATAATATGATTGAGAGGGAACTGACACTGGTTCTAGTAACTCTAACAGCTATCAAAGTACCTGAAAACAAACCCTAAGTCCATCACTCTTGAGTCCAGCCTTGGCAGTCAAAAGAAAATTGAGGAGGAACCCAATAGAGGGATAATTTTGGAAGCTCTCATCAAGAAATTCCAATGGACTCTGATATGAGCACTTGAAATTTGCCCAGTTCTGACTTTTTTCTGGTTCCCTGTCTAGAATTTGTAACAAGAAGAAAGAAGAAGAAGAAGAAGAAGAAGAAGAAGAAGAAGAAGAAGAAGAAAAACCAAAATAATATATCCCCACCAAACACCACCAGTCCTGTAGAAGAGTTCTACGATGAGAATCCCCTATGATAACTCAGGACACAGAATTTAAAAGAGCAATCAAAAACATGATCAAAGAATTAAATGAATTTAAAGAACACACAAACAAATCAAAGAACTAAAAGAAGGTAGGGATAAACTTCTGACTGAATTCACAAAAGAGGTCGAAATATTGAAGAAAACTCAGGCTGAAATGAAGAAAGTGAAACACTCAATAAGCCAGTTAGAAACAACAAGAGAAAGCCTCAGCAATAGAATGAATGAAATGGAAAACAAAATATCAATATTGGTTTGCTCAAGCAAATATATGAAAAAAAATTAAAAATACAGGAATGTAATATGCAGGAAATGTGGGACACCATGAAATGACCAAACTTATGCATCATAGGCATACAAGAAGGAGAAGAATCTCAGGATAATGGTATAGAACAGATCTTCAACAGGATTGTAGAAGAAAATTTCCCAAAATTAAGAAAAGACATGCCCATACAAATATAGAATACCAAATAGCCAGGACCAGAAAAGAAACTCTCCATGGCACATCATAGTAAAAACACTAAATGTGCAGAATAAAGAGAGAATACTGAAAGCTGCCAAAGTAAAACAACAAGTCACATACAAAGGAAAACCCATCAGAATTACAGCTGACTTTTCAGTGCAAACTATGAAAGCCAGAAGAGCCTGGACCAAAGCATTCCCAGTTCTAAATGAACATAGATGCCAACCCAGCATACCTTGCCCAGCAAAAAATGTCTATTATAGTTAAAGGGGAAGAAAAATCTTCCATGGAAAGAATAGGCTGAAAGAATTCATGTACACAAAACCCACCCCTTCAGAGAATTCTTGAAGCAATAAAAATAGCTGAAGAAATGAATGACTATACCCACAGGGCAACAGAAAGAGACTAAATGAAGGTATAACTGTAGAAACACAAAGTTAGACCAAGAATGCAAACAGAAATTAAAATGATGGGAACCAATACACATCTCTCAATAATAACTTTAAATATCAGTGGACTGGACTCCATAGTCAAAATACACAGGCTAGTTGAATGGATCAAAAAACAAAATTCATATTTTGTTGTCTGTAAGAAACTCATCTGACCTACAGGGACAGGTACCTTAAGGTAAAAGGATGGAAAAAATATTCTAAGCAAATGGCACTAAGAAATAAGCAGGAGCTGCAGTTCTAATATCTGTCAAAATAGACTTCAAACTAAAACTAATCAGAAGAGATAAAGAGGGTCACTTCATTCTAATCAAACAAACAACTGCTTAAGAAGATAGTACAATCATGCACTCTGGTGCATCCAACTTCATAAAAATAATACTACTGGACTTTAAGACACAGATTAATAACAAGTTACTAATAGTAGGGGACTTCAATACCTCACTGTTTCCATTAGACAGATCAGTTGGATAAAGAATAAACAGAGAGACATCTGAATTAAACAATACCACACATCAACAGACATCTACCAAATATTCTACCCAAGCACCAAAGAATATACTTTCTACTCAGAACCCCATGGAACTTTCTCCAAAATCAACCACATACTGGGGCACAAAACAGACATCAACAAATACAAAATATTGAAATAATTCCATGCATTCTATCAGACCACAATGAAATAAAGCTTAAGACCAACACCAGAAGAAACCCGAGTAACTACACAAACTCAACTCATGAAGATTAAACAACACACTCCTGAATGATGAATGGGTCAAAGGAGAAATTAAGAAAGAAATAAAACTATTCCTGGAATTAAACAAAAAGGATAATACAACACAACAAAACCTCTGGGACACTTTAAAAGCAGTCCTAAGAGGGAAGTTTATAGCTGTTATAAACTTATATTAAAGTGCCTACATTAAAAAAATCAGAAAGAACACAAATAAGTGACTTAACATTGCAACTCAAGATTCTTGTAAGGCAACAACAAATAAAACCCAAGCCCAGCACACAAGAAGAAATAACAAAAATTAGAGCAGAAATTAATGAAATAGAAACAAAGAAAACAATACAAGGAATCAATGAATCCAAGAGCTGGTTCTTTGAAAAGATAAACAAGACAGACAGACACTTAGCCCAGTTAACCAAAAGATAGAACGAGGAACTCCCAATCAACAAAATCAGAGATGAAAGGGGAAGCATCACAACAAACAACAAAAAGCCAGAACATTATAAGGGAGTACTTTAAAAACCTATGCACTATTGAATTTGAAAACCTAAAGAAATGGATGTATATCTAAAATCATGGAAATCACCAAAGCTAAACCAAGAAGAGATCACAAGCTTAAACAGACCTATAACATGGAAGGAAATTGAAACAGTAATACAAAACTTTCCAACTAAAAAAATGCCTAGTCCCAGATGAATTCATGGGAGAATTCTACCAGACATTTAAAGATGATCTATATCCAGTACTATCTAAATTATTCAAAAAGATAGAAACAGAGGGAGAACTCCAAAATTCCTTCTGTGAAGCCAGCATCACTCCAGTTCCCAAACCAGGTAAAGATATAGCCAAAAAAGAAAACTATAGACCCATATCCTTAATGAACATAGATGCAAAAATTCTCAATAAAATACTTGCAAACCACATTCAGACACACATCAAAAAGATCATCCACCATGATCAAGCTAGCTTTATTCCAGAGATTCAGGGATGGTTACATAAGACAATAAATGTCATAAACCATATACATGGACTCAAAATTAAAATCACATGGTCATCCCAATAGACGCAGAAAAGGCCTTTGACAAAATTCAACATGCATTTATGCTCAAAGTCCTAGAGGGAATTGGACTGGAGGGAACATACCTCAACACAATTAAAGCTATATACAACAAACCCACAGTCACCATCATTCTAAATGGAGAAAAGCTGGAAGCATTCCCATTAAAATCAGGAACGAGAAAAGGCTGTCCACTATCCCCATTCCTTTTTAATATAGTGCTTGAAACTCTTGCTAGAACAGTAAGACAAGAGAAGAAATTTAAAGGAGTATTAATTGGAAAAGAAGAGGTAAAATTTTCCCCTTTTGCAGATGATATCATATCCACCCAAATTCTAAATTCCACCCAAAATTCCACCAAAAATTCTAAATTCCACCAAAATTTCCACCTGGAAATGATTAACACTTTTAGTAAAGTGGCAGATCATAAAATTAATCTACAAAAATCAGTAGCCTTTCTATATACCAATATCAAGCAATTAGAGAAAAAAATACATGGAAACCCTCCCATTTACAACAGTCTTTAAAAAATCTTGGCGTAAACCTGACCAAAGACATCAAAGATCTCTGCAATGAAAATTTTAAATCTTTTAAGACAGAGATTGAGGAAGACATTGGAAGATGGAAGGACCGCCCATGCTTATGGATTGGAAGACAATATTGTGAAATGACCTATAAAATCCATTTATAGACTCAATGCAATGTCAATCAAAATCTCCATGATATTCTTCACAGAATTAAAAAAAAAAGCCGTCCTAAAATCCAATGGAAACACAAAAGACCCTGGTTAGCCAAAGAAATCCTGAGCACCAAGAACAATACTGGGGTGGGAGGATTTCTATACCAGATTCCAAACTATATTACAGAGCTATAGGCATAAAAACAGCATGGTATGGGCACAAAAATAGACCTGTGTATCAATGGAACATAACTGAAGACCCAAATGTGAGTACATGCAATTTCAGCCACCTGATATTTGACAAAGGGCCCAAGAACACTCACTGAGGAAAGACAGCATGTTCAGCAAATGGTGCTGGCAAAACTGGATTTCCACCCATAGAAGAATGAAACTAGACCCTTATCTTTCACCTCGTGCAAAAGTCAACTCCAAATCAATCAAAGACCTCAGTGTGAAACCTGAAACTCTGAAACTGTTAGAAGAAAACTTTGGCAATAACCTACAAGATACAGATGCAGGAAAGGATTTTCTAAATCAGACATCAATTGCTCAGGAATTAAGGTCAAGAATCAACAAGTGGGACCTAATTAAACTAAAAACCTTCTGTACAGCAAAATAAACAATCAAGGGAGTGAAGAGAAAACCCACAGTGTGGGAGAAAAACTTCACCAGTGACACATCTGACAGAGCTTTGACATCAAGAATAAATAAATAACTCAAAAAAACAAAGAATCATGCTGGTGAGGCAGAGGCAGGAGGATCTCTGTGAATTCAAGGCCAGCTTGGTCTACATAGTGAGTTCCAGGCCAGCTGGGGCTACAGAGAAACCCTGTCTCAAAAAGACCACGCCCCCAAAACAAACAAACAAACAAACAAACAAAAAAAAAACAAAACCTCAAAACAAGTGACCTAATTAAAATATGGGTTAAGGATCTAAACAGAGAGTTCGCAAAAGAAGAAATAAAGATGGCAAAGCAACGTACTAAAAAGTGTTCAACACCAATAGTAATTAGGGAAATGCAAATTAAAACTACTTTAAAATTTCATCTTACCCCAGTCAGACTGGCTAAGGTCAAGAGAACGAATGATACTAAATGCTGGAGAGGAGGTAGGGAAAAGGGAACACTCATTCACTGCTGGTGGAATTGCAAACGCGTGTAACCTCTAAGGAAAGCAGAGTGGAGAACTCTTAAAAAACTACAAATGAAACTACCATTTGACCCAGTTATACCACTCCTTGGCATACACCCAAAGGATTTATCTATTGCACAGAGGCTTGTACATCCATATTTGTTGCTGCTCTTTTTACAATAGCTAAGAGATGGAAGCAACCTAAGTGCCCCTCAACTGACAAGTGGTTAACAAAAATGTGGTACATTTACACAATGGAGTTCTACGCAGCAGTAAAGAAAGATGAAATCATGAAATTTGTAGGTAAATGTTTGGAATTAGAAACTGTTATACTAAATGAAGTAACACAGACTCAGAAAAGCAAATGACATGTGTTCTCCATCATATGTGGAATAGCACCAAATGTGAACTATGTATCCTGATGTAACTTCAGGATCCAGGATAATGTCAAGAAACCAAAGGAAAGGGAAAGAAGGAAGGAGAAAGAAGAACAATAAGAGACAGGTATTACTAAGGGAAATGGATAAAATGGGGTTATTTAAATTGGAGGAGGGAGGGAGAATTATTCAAGGAACTTTGGGGACAAAAGGAAAGAAGGAGCTCAAGAGAGATGGGACCATAGGATACTGGTATCAAGGAAGAAATGGGGGAAATAGGAACACTTTAAATGGGGAAGGCATGGAGGAAAGGTTAGACAGGGAGAGAGATGAGAGATAAATAATGCCTAACTAGTGTGAAAAAACAGAGGGAATCATATTAGGCCAACAGCTTAATGACAAATTACACATACAGTAAATGACATTGGTGCAGTAGTAACACTTTTATCTTGGGGACAATCAACAACTACCTAATTGGACTTAAAGTCCACTCAATGGGAGAAAACTCATGTGTGTAAACATAGCCAAATCCACATGGCTGGAGAGGTCATAGATCTTAGAGAAAACCCCAAGACTGTCACATCCCTAGACTAATGTAATTTTTTACTATGTGCAAAATATGTATCCTTATATTTACAGACAAATATCCCGGTCACCACTCATTAAAGAACCTTCTTTTGCATGAGACAGAGACTGTTACAGAGTACCAGAACTGGTCACACAGACATTGTATGTAAATTGCCCAAGCCCAAGTGGCACCTCTGTAATGCAACCTCTACACTTAAGACTCACAGAACATAGAACAAGTGGTAAAGATGACACTGATGAATATCTCAATTCTCATTAATGTAGTTCCCTCATGCAACAGAGGGCCAGGAACAGAAAAGGTCACAAATGGCCAAAGCGTACAGATTAAGACTCCCATATTAAACTTCACCCACCCAGGGCTCAGGCACCATTGCAGAAGAGGGGCCGAAAGATTGTAAGAGCCAGGGAGGAAGTGCATGTCCATATGGAAATAGAGTCCTACAGGCTCCTGGGACCCTGCTCATATGAACCTACAGCAATGGTGTTAGTATGCGCAAGACCCATACAAACTCAAGCAGACAAAAACTCAGCATAGAACTGGGAAATGGACAGCAGACCCCAATCTTAGTTGAATAAATATTGGCAACTGATTACTGCTGGATGAGGAAGAGCTGATCTTCCTAAAGCAAGGGACTCTAGACAGGCTGACTAGACCTCAGGAGATGAACTTTCTCTGAAGGGTGGCTGGGGATGCTAACGACACAATGGGCCTTAACACAAATGACATAACGTATGAATTCCGGTGAGGGGGTGGTATGGGAGGGTGACAATGGGGATGGGGGTATAAAGATGATTAAGATTGATTGAGATGTTCTGTATGAACTAGACAAAAATTCAATAAAGATTTTTTTAAAAAAGAAAAGTTCCTGTTTTTCAGAGTGGTACTATCATTTTGTATCTCCATCTGCAATATATGGGTGCTCTGGCTGCTGTGTCCCCACCAGTTCCCGGTGTTGTCTGTATATTCTCAATCTAGGCTCTTTTAATAGATGTGCTGTGTTTTTTTTTAAATCACAGCTTTAATTTGCATTTCCTAGTGACAGATGATGTTGAGTATTTTATGCATTTGTATCCTCTTTGGCCAAGTGTCCACTCAAGTCTTTTGCCCAGTTTTTAATTGTTTTGTTATCATATTATTAAGTTCTGAGAGTCCTTTACATAATCTGGATAAGTCTTTGGTGGTTTGAATGAGGAATGCCCCTCACAGGCTCATGTATTTGAACACTTGGTCCCCAGTTAGTGGTACTGTTGGGGAATGTTATGGAATTTTTAGGAGGTGGGGATATGAAAGGAGTAGTGTGTCACTGGGGATGAACTTTGAGGTTTTGTAGTTTCACTCTGCTTCCCTTCTCTCTCTGCTTCCTGACTGCCAGGCCAGCCTCATACTCCTGCTTCCTAGCACTCCCAGCCACCATGGACTCTATTCTTCTGGAACTGTAAGCAAAATAAGCCCTTCCTTCCATAAGTTGTCTTTTGCCAAGGTATTCTATCACAGCAACACAAAAGTCACTAATACAAAGTCCTTTGCCAGATATGTGATTTATCTTTTAATTTTCAATGAGCAAAGGTTTTAAAATCTTGAAGTCTAATTTCTCCATTTACTTTTCTTTCATGAGTTCTGTTTTTGTTTGATGGCTAAGCATTCTTCAGCTAACCTGCCATGAAAATTTTATAGTGTTTTCTTTCAATAAGCTTTCACCTTTACATCTATGATATGTTTAAGTTATTGACTGTACAAGGTATGAGATTTAGCTTGAGATTCATGTCTTTGCTATGGAAAGATGACCATATACACAGCATTATTTGTTGAAAACTCCTTATTGATTGGTAAACAAATACCTTTATATTTTAAGAACAGTGCTCATTCTTAAAAACCAGCACTTTTGATCTTTTAGACAATACCACTCTGCTAATCAGTAAATCAGTCTGACAATCTATCAGTTAAGCATTCCACCATTTAGTCCCTCAGCAAGCATATGGAGGGCTTGCCCTGTGGTTGGCATCAGGCAAAGCGTCAGGCTTTCAAAAGTGCCTGGAACATGGTTGTTTTGCTTGCAGGATTTCATAGCTGGAATAAGGAAATGAAATGGAACAAACTCACCATGTCCATTGTGGAAAAAAGAAAGCTTCCTTCATGTGATGACTTTTGGGCTTCTTTATTTACTTCTTTGTTTAATATCTAATCATCACTTATGAAAGTGCCTAACTCAGTTTTTCTTCTTGGCCTTTAGTCTGTTGATCTAATCTCTAGCCTCGTAAATGTTTACAGGAGTACACTCTGTGAGAGAAACTGACGATGAAATCTTGATTATGGGAATAAATATGCTTATTTTCTGTGAAAACATGGCAAGATTCAAGGTTGGCCTTTGGTGTAGTGGAATTTCTTTTATTTATTTTTTCTTACAATTCAAGTCCATTTGGTGGGGTCTCCATGGCCTCCTTGATCAAGAGGACAGGTGATTCACCACAGTTACAGGACATTTTGAGAGATGCTCATAGTCCCCTAGAGCTTAGTTGACCTAGGAGGGCAAGGAGCAGAAACTGTCCTTTATATCCCTCTGACCAAATTAGCATAAGCCTCAAAGTATGGCTGTTAGACATCCAAGAAGGTTAGTTCCACCAGTCTGGTACTTTAAATTACCATGTGTTATGTACCAAACCTTGGGAAAAGACCAAATGTTCTCAGATAAACCTTGCCCAGGCGTGTCTTATATATCTTGGGCTTGTTGTATGTATTTGTCAGTAGGCTGTTCAATTAATATGGTTCCCTCTGGTTTTTTAAAACTAGCTAGGCATTATTTATCTCTCGCATTGTCTAACACTTCCACCATGGTGTCCCAATTTAAAGTGTCCCCATTTTCCCCATTTCTCCCTTAATAACACCCTTCTCCTATGGGCCCACCTCTCTTGAGCTCCTTCTTTCCCTTTATCCCCAAGTTTCCTTGTGTAACCCTCCCTCCCCCCTCCCCTTAAAATAACCCCAATTTTATCCATATCTCCTTTATTAATGCCTGTTTCCTACTGCTCTTCTCATTCAGATTCTTTCTTTTCCTTTACCTCCCTGGTTTCTTTTCATTATCCTGGTTCTTGTAATTATGACTGGATACATACTCACTTATAAGGATTTGGTGCTAGGATCCACATATGAGGGAGAACATACATCTTTTTTTTTCTGAGTCTGTGTTACTTCACTTAGTATAACAGTTTCTAGTTCCATCCATTTACCTGCAAATTTCATGATTTCATCTTTATTTACTGCTGAGTAAAACTCCATCATGTAAATGAACCACATTTTCATTATCCACTCGTCAGTTGAGGGATGCTTAGATTTCTTCCATCTCTTAGCTATTGTGAAAAGAGCAGCAACAAACATGGACATCCAAGTGTCTCTGCAATAGAATGAGTTCTTTGGGTATATGCCAGGGAGTGGTATAACTGGGTCAAATGGTAGGTTCAGTTGTAGTTTTTTAAGAGTTCTCCACAGTGCTTTCCATAGGAGTTGAACAAGTTTGCAGTCCCACCAACAGTGGATGAGTGTTCCCCTTTCCCCACATCCTCTCCAACATTTAGTATCATTTATTCCCTTGATCTTAGCCAGTCTGACTGGGGTAAGATGAAATCTTAAAGTGGTTTTAATTTGCATTTCCCTAATTACTAGTGATGTTGATCACCTTCTAAGATTCTTCTTAGCCATCTTCATTTCTTCTTTTGAGAACTCTCTGTTCAGGTCCTTAGCCCATCTTTTAATTGGGTTACTTCCTTTCTTGATTCTTTTTTGAGCTCATTATATATTCTGGATATTAAACCTCTGTCAGAAGTGTTGCTGGTGAATATTTTCTCCCATTCTGTGGGTTTTCTCGTCACTTCCTTGGTTGCTTCTTTTGATGTACAGAAGCTTTTCAGTTTAATAAGGTCCCATTTGTTGACTCTTGACCTTGTTTCCTGAGCAATTGATGTCCAGTTTAGAAAATCCTTTTGTACACCTATATCTTGTAGGTTATTGCCAATGTTTTCTTCTAACAGTTTCAGAGTTTCAGGCTTCACATTGAGGTCTTTAATCCATTTGGAGTTGACTTTTGTGCAAAGTGAAAGATAGGGGTTTAATTTCATTCTTGTACAGGTGGAGATCCAGTTTTGCCAGCAGCATTTGCTGAACATGTTGTCTTTCCACCAGTGAATGTTCTTGGCCTCTTTGCTGTAGTGGAATTTCTTAAAAGGAGGCACACCAGGAACACACTCCTCTCTCTTTTCTCATGCTGTGGTGAGGTTAGGAACTCAGGTTACTAAGTGCACTATGCATGAAGGAAGGGCTGCATCCCACAGGTTATACGTTTCTATTTTTGTAAATTACATTTATTTACTATTATTGATTGGTTGATTGACTGTGTGTGTGTGTGTGTGTGCACGCACGTGTGTGTGCACGCACGCATGCGTGCGTGCATGTGGCAGTCAGAGGGCAACTTGAGGAACTGGTTTTCTTTTTCCACCATGTGGGCTCTGGGGATTGAACTCAGATCCTCAGACTTGACAGCAAATGCCTCTACATGCTGAGCTACTTTGCTGGCCCTCTAGTTACTCTGATAAACTGTGATCAAGATAAGAAAATAGAAAATATATTCTTTAAAGATTAGAGTCAGTAATTAGCTGACTTTTGAGAGGATGGCTATCGCTACAGATCTTGAGCTCGGCATAAAACACTCCATCCCTCCTGTCTCAGCCATAAAGTCTCCTGCCTCCATTTTCAATGGACATTTCTGAGTTGTTAGGTGGGTGATGGGGAACGCTTTGGGATTCTAGTGTGAACAGCATTTATGCTAGTCAGTTGGGTCTGCCATGCCTGACCTTCGTACATTCCCTACACTGTGTATGTGCTAATGAGGGACTAGAAGACACTGGCTTATAACATATAGCTATAAAATAGTATGAAAAATAAATATAAACTAATGGTAATAGTAGTTATCATTTATTGAGCACTTATTATATGCCAGGTACTTTTCTGATCTTTTTGAATAGATAAGCACACTTAATTCTTTAAAGTCTCATGAAATAAATATCATTATCATTCTCATGTTGTAGATGAGAGATGTGATAGACATAGTCTAAGATAGCCCCTAGTAGTTGCTCCTGGTAATTGTGCCCTATGTAATCTCTCTCACTGAATATGGGCTAGCCCAGTGACATGCTCACAATCAACAGAAAGGCGAAGGTGACAGAATGTCACTTCTGTGGTTGGACTATATTAGACTGTGGCTTCCATCTTGCTACCAGATTCTCTCTCTTCCCAGTTTATGAAGCTAATTACTGTGTTGAGGAAGTCTCTGTCTAAAGAAATACAACAGACATTTAATGGACCTTAAAAACCATGCCCAAAGAGGCTGTCAATAGGCACTCCATAGCCACAGGTCTGACACACAGGCTTTATGTTGTCAATGCCCACTCAGAAACCAGGTCAACCTAACAACTTGGTAAGAAATGAGATGGAAGTGAGCCTGGAAGTGGTGGATGCTGTTCTTCTTGAGCCCTCCAATGACACCCTAGCTCTTGCCGGTTCCTTGACTGAGTCTTGTGAGCGATTCCAAAGCAGAAGACCAGCTAAGCTGGGCTGGATTCCTCAGCCACAGAGACCAGGAGATAAGAAGTATGTATGGTTTCAGGTTGTTAAATTTGTGGTGATTTGTTACATAGCAAATAGATAATTAGAACATGAGAGATAAAGTAGTCTGTCTAAAGTCCTGTCACTGCGGCAGTAGGCCATCGATTCCATGTTTATGACATCTTATGTAGCAATATCTCCAAAAGGTTTGTCACATGGTATTGGGTTTCTCACTTGAACTCTCAATTCTCCTGCCTCAGCCTTCTGAGAGCCTTGATTATAGGTGTGCACTGTCATGTCCAAACTAGACATTCAAAAATTTCCCTAAAATGACTACAACAGTATTTAGAAAGAGAAATCATGTTTTTAAAATCTAAAGAGTCAGAAGGAAAAAGAACTCCTGGAATTTGGTATATGGTCCCTCCTTTCTGTGTATTTCAAGGAGTCACAGGCTCTATGGATATGGCATGGGTCTGTTTTCATTACATGGTGATTCTGAAAGAAGGAAGGTCCAGGAGAAAGAAGTTACTGTTCAGAGCCCCAGCTGGGGCCACGGTTAATGTTCAGATGCTTGCACATTTGAAAGATGAATATGGTAGATGAGTTTCTTTCTTAGAGGTCGTTGATGAAAGTGGTTTGGTTTCTTTTGAGTATAGACATGTACCTCATTTTTTTTTTTTAAATTAACTTTAAAAAGAATTTAGAAACTTCATGTCTTTTTAAATTTGGGGGGAAATCACACCAACATGAAAATCAACAATGCTGGTGACTAATGCCAATAATCGCAGGACTTAGGATGCTGAAGTAGGAGGATCATGAGTTTGAGCCCAGCCTAGGCTACATGGTGAATTTTGAGACCAACCTGGGCTACAGAGTAAGATTTTGTCTCAAAAGAAACCTGAAATAAATAACAATCATCAGTGCACTGGCCCTTCCATGGGACCTCTGCTCCTTTACACCCTTCTCCATGGCTGGTCCTATCTGACACATACTATATTCTTAGAGGACTGTAATTGAATGCTCCTGCCCTAATCACCTATAAAACATATATCTGTCCTTTTTTTTTCCTCATAAATAAATCTCCAGATGAGAGGCTAAGGAGATAGCTCGGTCAGCAAGTGGCTGCTATACATGCATGAGGACCTGAGATTGATCCCTAGCATCCTGGCAAAAAGTTGACATGATAGTGCTCACTTGTAATCCCAGCACTGGGGAAGCAGAGCTCTCTGGGGTTCACTGAAAAGTTAGCTTAAAGGGATTGGAGAGCCCCAGGTCCCTGGAAGAGATTCTATCTCAAAAATCAAAGTGGACGGAGCCAGAAGTTGACTCCTGGCTTCCACACACATGGACTTATAAAACACAAGCACCCTCATAACCAGGAAGGAACACACACATATACACACACACACACACACACACACACACACACACACACACACACACGCCCCTGCAATCTCCCGACCAAATTCAGCTTTCAGAAGGCCTTTACCCTTTACCCTTGGAAAGTCTCTTGAGGAAATACTTGTTTTTTTTTTCCTACCCAGAAGGATGGGTAAAGATGTAACTTCAGCGCCCCCCTCCCCCCCCCCCGCCACCAAGAGAAGTTCAACAGGGTTTCTGCAGCCACAAAGCTCACAGGATTGAAGATGCTTTGGTCTCCCAAAGGCTTTCTAAGGCTACTCAGTCTCTTCGGTTAACCGGTGTGGGCATGTGTCCTGAGCAGAGGGCCTCAGATGTCCTACAGGTCCCTGAACACAGCACAGATGGCAGTGAACACTCCTGAGGGACCTGGGGATGCATGGAAGGTAACTGTCAAGAGAAGCTGTGGTTGATTTTTCTAGTTCTGTGGTTGGATCAAAATCACTCCCACCTCCTTTGACTGTCTCAGTATCCAAGGTATATATTCAACAAACTTTGGATTTGATTACAAAAATTCCAACGTAAACACCAACTGATCATTACTCCTGTGCATTGTGAGGTAGTAATATTTACTTGAAGGAAAAGGAGCTCAAACTTAATCTCTAAAGGGAGGTTTTCAGACAAGTCTCTGATTTTGTTTTGTAATAAAGGCTCATACACAGGTTAAGCTTCCAAGAACTCCCACACTTGCAGCTTCGGAAAGGCCCCTTCTACAGCTGACAATGTCCTTTTGGCCTCTTCAGACATTTTCGTTTCTAAGTTTAAAATTTTAAGATGATCTAGCTCCATTTACTCTTGGCATAACTTGAAGAAAGAGGGTTTTAGAATGCTTTTAGAAGTCATTCTTGATGAGAGTGCATTCCAACTAAGATGGGACTGAGCTGAGTACTAATGAATCAGAAACACACAAATAACATTTTTCTTAGCAGCAACACTGCTTTTAATATGGGACAAGAATGGATTGATCCAGAAATAATTTTATTTAAACTCACATGACTGCATTGCTGGACTCCAAGCCCAACTTGCTACTGTCTTTTGCCTTTTGGAATGGCATGCTATCACATACCTAGTCATACTATTATAGATTCCTGTGAGCAACAGCCATGTGTCCTTGCATCCTTCTCCCGACACCCATGCACATTCACCACAAAGATTAGGGGATAAAGTATAAAGTGATGAGTACTTGAAAGCCCAACTTTAATCTCATCTATCAATAATACAAAGGGTGAGTGTAATATTTATTTCATTGCTAGGATAAAATATCTTGCAAAAGCAACTTAAGGGAGCAAAGGTTTATTCTGGGTCACAGTTCAAGGATACAGTCCATCATAGTAGGGAAGTCATGGCAGCAGGGTGGTTGAGGCGGATGGTTACATTACATCCACAGTCAGGAAACAGAGAACTGTGATGGCCAGCTCATTTTCCCGATTTTATTTACTCCAGGACTCCCAGCCCATGGAATGATGCCACTCACATTTAGGGTGAGCCTCTCCCACAAGTTTGTCTCCTAGATGACTCTTGATCCTGACAGGTTGACAATATTAACAATACAATGTGCGAACTTTGGAGTACAAATTCCTTCTCCTTCTCCTATTGTGTGACCTTGGGTAAAGAGGGATGACCTTAGATAAGAGTAGGTTATTGCTGATAAGTAAGCTTTTTCAATATTTAGGTTTTTTGATCTGTAAAATGTGGATGACGATAACAACACAGAAACCATTTTCTGGAATTGCTCTGAGAATTGGGGTAAAAGCATAATTCAATTTCTGGCAGAAAGGAAGTGTTCAGTGAACCTTAGGTATTGTTGACTAAAACATCTCTATAATTTCTGCATAAATAATACACATTGTAATTCCTGCAGTGGATGAGATGGATATGTTGTGATCATCAGACTGTTTTAACACCCGGTTTGGAAGTAGAGTGAGGATTCTGGCCAACAGGATTATTATACAATGTGTGGTATCATTGGCATGCAAACCCTGGATGAACAGCCTTTAGACGAATGCAAACACTGGCCCCACTCACCTTCCCCAGCCTGCTTCAGAACACCATGGAATAACCTTGGTGCTGGACTTTGGAGGTAGAGTTGATGACTCTGGGCTTCAGCTCCGCTTGCACAGAAAGCCCTGTGACCAGGCATCAGTCCATGTCAGCACTGTTCAGTGAGTCTCTTTTTTCCTCAGTATGCACAGATGGGTGGCTCTTTTGTGAGCTGGTAATGACTCATCAGCTCTATTTAACAGAGGCAGGGCCCTCCATTCAGTGGGCAGTCCTTCTGCTGAGTGTTTCATGGATCTCTGTGCTTTGCAATATAGTATTCTCATTGTTGATGTTTTACAAAGCCAAAAAATGCTAGAGAAGGGAAATGTGTTGATCCAGGAGAGTTTCAAGCCAGCAAAATTGTAGTTATCACCCCTCACTGTCATTACCAGCTTGTCCACCAGCTCTGACTTTTAGTTATTATCTTTAATAATAATTTAATAATTATCTTCCTGTTTTCCAGATAGCTCCAGGTGCTAGAAACCTCTGCCCATACCAATCCTTCCTCTGGCATTCACTTGGCATGGTACATGGGGGAAATGCTCAGAATGTGCTTTTAGAATTAAATGCGGGAGTTATTTTTAAACCGCCTGCCTTGTGTATGTGCACATGAGTGTGTATGTATGCATGTATGTATGCATGTCTATGCAGTGATATATCTAAGAGCATCAAGGCTGTTTTAGATGCTGATAGCATGACAGTTTAGTGATTA
This sequence comes from Nannospalax galili, assembly GCF_000622305.1. Taxonomy (NCBI): domain Eukaryota; kingdom Metazoa; phylum Chordata; class Mammalia; order Rodentia; family Spalacidae; genus Nannospalax; species Nannospalax galili. The sequence goes on along the minus strand of NW_008357637.1, from coordinate 5,647,294 downwards.
TAGATCCTTTGTATGTGTCTATTTTTACATTTGTGCTCTCTTCATGCTAAGAAAATATTATACACACACATATGAACTTTTTAAAAGAAGCACTGTACTGCTTCGCACACATGCTATTTAGGACTGTGCAAATTCTGCTAATTTTAGTTTGTGCGAAGTATTCCAACATCGAATTCTTTCTCTGAGCCCAGCTCATCCAGGTTGCTGAAGTAACATAGTGAGTACCTGAAGCAAGGTGGGGCTAATGGAGCAGGCGAAAACAGTGTTTACTTCTAGTCATGACTTCAGCATGGGGAAAAATAAAAAGCTAGTTAGTGGGCATATCATGTTCTGTGACAGCTGATGAATTGAGGGAAAAAAATCAAACTCACTACATTTTTTTATTTTACAAAATAAGACCATGGGAATTGCTACATTTTTTTTCCTGGAAGTTAGAGGTGAGTTTGTAGGGAACTCTGGGACTTGTGGGAACAGTGCCTGACAGAACTAAGGTCTGCCTAGAGAAGCGGGCAGACCCCAGTAGTGCTGCAGGTTGGTTCTGAAGAGCGTAATTCCCTGGGGCCGGAATAGCAGCCTTTGACAAGTGGTGATCTACAGAGTTTTAATTGTTTGATGACCTGTGCTGAGTGTTGCTGCCCTCATTATTCCAAAGTCTTCAGTGGGAGCCTGCTGCACACATGGTTCTGAACAATAGTGCCTTGGGGAATAACTTGAGTGGTCACATGTGTGTTTGGGATGGGAAGGTAGTATCGTCTGAGTCTAAAATGTCTCCCTCAGACTTAGGTGTTTGAAAACATAGTCCCCAGTTGGTGATACTGTTTTGGGATCTTGTGGGATCTTTGGAACATGGGCTTAGCTGGTCCATGTAGCCTACTGTGGATGAGCCTTTGAAGGTTATATCCTGGTCCCACTTCTGATCCAGCCCTCTGCTTCCTGACCCACCAACTTGTGAGAAGCTGCTGCCTCATGCTCCCACAACTATGGAAGGAACTGCTTCTCTGGATTGAGCCACCCTAGCTGTCATACTTTCCACCCCATGATGGACACTACCCTTTGAAACTGTGAACCACAATAAACCTTTCCTCCCTTAAGTCAAACTGTGGTTGGCAGGAGCATGGGGAGCTGGGCATATTGCATCTGCAGTCAAGAAGCAGAGAGAGAGAGAGAGATGAATGCTCCTCTAGTTTTCCCCTTGTAATTCAGTCCAGGCCCCAGCCCATGGGATGGTACTGCTCACATCAGGGTGGCTCTTTCCTCATCAATTAAATCTCTCTGGAAATGATTCTCAGATATTCCTAGGTCTCTGTCCTAGGTGACTCCAACCCTGTCAAGTTGACAATGGAGATGAAGCATCACATTGTTGGAATTTAATAAGCATGCTAAGAGAATTCCTTTCTTATCTCCTAAGGGGTTTTGAGTCACCTGAAAACCAGAACTAAGATTACAGATACTAAAAGTGATATTTTTGTGCTACTTTCTTACTATTTATTTAGTAATAAAATATTAAAATTGTGAGTTTTTTCCTTTTTTCCATTCTTAAACAATCAAACATTTTCTCTAAAGAAGCTCTTGAATCAAAAAGGATTGTTTTGGTTTTCTTACCTCCAAAACATCCAATCAGCAGCCCCCACTTTGCCATGGTTGATAAAGACTGATGTCCTGGTATGAATCAGACTCAGAATGAGCTGCATTCTCAGAGACAATTTCATTATGCTTTGGTTCTTATGTACAAATAGAGAGTCACCTTTATCGGTGACTCACCTTTATCTATCTCCTACTAATAAATATCCTTACAATCTCATACTTGTAAACAGTGCACCGTGCTTACATTTACCCCACTACCCTTTTCATTTTCCTCCCAATTCTGGGTTTTATAATTGTGGTCATTAGTTGATATATTTTGATGTAACCTTAATGAACATTTTTATTCCATTGGAAGAAATTAGAATGTTTCTGGGGGAAGAGCAATCTCACTAGGCAAGTAGGTCTTTAGCTGAGTAAGCCTCATGATTTAAAGTTCAAGTGCTGTTCCAGATTTCTTGTGTGTATGTGTGTGTGTGTGTGTGTGTGTGTGTGCGTGTGTGTGCACAGATGTGCATGCACGTGTTTACATATGTGTGTGGAGGCCAGAGGTCAATCTGGGCTATCATTTCTCAAATGCTATCCATCTTGTCTTTTTGAGATAGGGTCTCTCGTTGGCCTGGAGTTCACCAATTAGACCTAGGCTGGGTTGCCAAGGAGGCCCAAGGATCTGTCTGTCCCCACCTACCCAGCCTGGGATTATAAGAATGTACTACCTCACCTGGCTTTTTTATGTGAGTTTTGGGGATCAAATTCAGGTCCTCATGCTTGCAAGGCAAGCACTTTACTGACCAAGCTGTTTCCCTCTCAGATTATTTTTGTAAGTTTGTGTGGGAGCAAGAAGCTGATTTGAAATTCATTTAAAAAAGATGTCAAAAATAGGAAATTTGAAGGCAGATTATTTAAGGGAAAGTTCATAGGTTTGAAGTCTAATTTATTCAATAACTTGAGCCATATAGCAAATATTTTTATTTCTTCATTTTTCCTTGTAACTAAATATTCACAATGCCACCTGTTCTTTGTTAAAGCTTCTATAGGCTATGAAATACTCTGAGCTGAGTAACAATAATAATGATGCACATTAGTGACTTTTCTGTTTCTGTGATAAAACACCATAACCAGGGTGAATTATAGAAGGAAGAGTTTATTTGACTTAGAGTTCCAGAGGATAAGATTCCATTATGGTAGGCAGGCACAGCACCAGAGGTGCCCAGAGCAGAAAACTAAGCATTCACGTCTTCAAGCAGACACAGGAAGTAGAGAGTCAGACTGGAAGTGGGCATAGCTTATACTGTCAAAACCTGCCCCCAGAAACATGTCCTTCAGCAAAGCTACACCTACTGAAGGTTCCATGACCTACCTCAAACAGCACTACAAACTAGGGATCAAGTGTCCAAAACTTGGAGCCTATGGGGGCCATTCTCATTCAAACCACCACAGATGTAACCTGTGCCAGCACCATGCCTGCATGTAATATTTTGCCAGAACTGCCCTGTTATCCTGTGAGGCAGACATATGTTAATATACCCATTTTACTTAGGAAGAAAGGAAGTTCAGAGAGTTCCAGTGATTAACTTAAGGTCATTCTACTAACACAAGGGGGAAATAAAAGCAGATGTGACCAGAGAATGAGATTTGCAAGCCTCTGCTCTTAAGAGCCATTCCATGGGAACTGCACTCACATGTTTGCATACTGCCTTTCTTAACAAAAGCTGCTGTTCACAGTTTCATCCACTACTCTACAAACAGTGTTTTGTGATTCAAAAATAGACTTGATCAACTAGGTAGAGATCTGCAGTCACCCCCAGTGGGGGGCGCTCCTCCATCCTCGTGGGTGCTGCTCCTTTGTTCTCACAGGCGTTGAGGCTGCTCCTCCGCTCTCCCTGGGCTGAGGCTGCTCTTCTGCCTGCCCTGGGCTGTGGCCACTCTTTTGCTCACCTGGTGCTGAGGCAGCTCTTCTGCTTGCCCTGTGCTGCCTCCTGTCATCTCACTTCTGCCTGGTCCCGGACCCCAAGGCTGGTGAGGAGACTGTGTCAGCGGAGCCGCATTGAGACACAGGAGACCAGGTTCAGTGACACAGGTCTGCTTTATTGCAGGAAGGCACAAGCTTATATAGGGGTAGTGATCCAATCACAGCACAGCAAGTAGGATACCTTATTAGCATAACAGGTTTAGCATTCAATCACAGTACAGCAAGTAGGATACCTTATTGGCATAACAGACTTAGCATCCTATTAGCATAATAGACTTAACATCCTATCACAGAATAGCGGTTAGGATGCCTCCTTAGCATACTGGGTTTCAGATTACAGAGCCTGGATTCCCGGAAACCACGTGACCCTAACTGTTGCAATATCTAAGTGTTACAATTTTGGATTTCCAAGGGTGGTGATTAGGGAGTGGTGAGCTCTAGGCATCAGTCTCATGATCTGCCAATGGGAGCAAATGTCACAAAGTGTTCCTTGTGGTTCCAGGGGTCGGGCTTTTGCCTTGGGCCTGCTGTATGGCTGTCAATAAGATTTTCACCCTAGGCTCAAGCCTGTCTCCCACAGAGATCCACCCTGATCAAATACTAATATTTGGCAGTTCACTGATTTCTTCAATGAGATTTCCCAAAGAAATGAATTTATGGAGAAAGTCACTCATGCATATGCATCCACTCAGTATTTATGCAGAAACACAGTAAGAATGGTTGAATATTACCCTATTTCACACATGTTCATAAAAAAGGAAATCTCCTTTTATAACTACCCTTCAGGAGAAGTCTTTTTTCTTTCCTTTTTCCTTTTTTTTTTTTTTTTTTTTTTTGTTTGAGACTTGCCATGTTGGGGGCTGGAGAGATGGCTTAGCTGTTAAGAACACATACTGCTGTTTCAGAGGACCCAAGTTCAGATACCAGTGTGGTTTGGCCCCCAACCACCTGTAACTCTAGCTCCAGGGGATCTGAAGCCATCTGTCGGATTCCATGGGCACTGCACTCATATATCCAAAGACACCCCCACATATACACATAATTTAAAAAATAAATGTCTAAAAGCAAAAAAATAAAAAGAAATTGCTATGTAGTAGAAGATGATGTTGAACTCCTGATCCCCCTGCTTTCACTTCCCTAGTCCTGGGTATTATAGATACGCACCATCACACCTGGCTAGAGAAGATTTTATGAAACATTTGGAACATTGATGATAATTATTGATGGTTAGGTTGCTGAAGAAGTTTTGTTGTGAAGCTGATGAGTAGGAAATGAATCATTAACAACAAAAGACAAGCTTTCTATAATAAAGGGGGGCTCCTAGCCTTTATTTATTACTCAGTCAAACATTTTTCACTCACATTGGAAAATTATTTAGTTCTTAAAAAATGAAATTATGAAATTCACAGGTGAATGGATGGAACTGGAAACTATTATTCTGAGTGGGATAACCCAGACCCAGAAAGACAAATGTTGCACGTTCTCTTTCATAGCTGAGTATTAGCTTTACAATCTTAGATATGCATGTTTCAATTTGAAAATCCAGAGAAGCCAATAAACTAACAAATGGCCATGGGGAGGGGTGTGGCTTCTTGGAAGGGGTGGTAGAATGCAGTGATATGAAGCGGGGTAGGGGAACATTAGAGTAGGAAGGGTTAAGTGGGGTGGGGTTGGGAGGGCAGGCCAGAAAAGGAAGTATGAAGTGGGATAAGTATCACTAAAGACCTTTAGAAAAAGCCATATGGAAGCCTATCACTATAGAAGCTTCTTTTTAAAATACATTTTATTATATTTATTTTATGTGTGTGCATGTATTGCCTGCATGTAAGTAAGTGCACCCATGTCGTGCAATGCCTGCAGAGCACAGAAGAGGCTGTCAGATCCCCTGGAACTAGAGTTACAGACAGTTGTTAGTTGCCACATGGGTGCTGGGATTCAAACCTGGGTTTTCTGCAAGAACAGCCAGTGTTCTTAATCACTGAGCCATCTCTCCACCCATATAGAAGCTTCTTCAAGTATATACCATACATTATAAAAAGGAATTAAAAGGAGTTACCCTGCAACAGGGGACACTGCCCCTACTTGACACCATAGACTGACAAAATAAAACCTCAATGCCAGGAATGGACTTCCTCTCTTGAAGCTGTTCACCAGGGGTCCCATAGACACTCAAACAATGCTGGCCATTGCTCCTGCTCTTGGTTGCCAACAAGAAATTACACAGTAAGACCCTATTGCTGAAGACAACCCATACATAAGCTGTAGAACAAAGAAGGAAAAATTAAGCTGGTGCTGATTTCAGAGCCTCATCTCTACTGGCTAGTGTTCATAGTGCTGGAAGGTGCTATGCATACTACTGGAAGGAAAAATGATCATCAACCTTACCTAAATGCCATGTAAATGCTGTGAACTACAACAACAATTGACCTGGCAGATATGCCCACCAGTGTAATAGTAGCGTGAATATTATGGGAATAACCAAGCACTGTCTAATTGGATTTAAGGTTCACTTCATAGGATGGAGCCCATACCTGACACTGATATCAGGTTTAAGAACCTGAAGCTAGACAGGTCACAGGGCCAGTTTTCTACTTAAGTAGTTATAGTATTAAACTGACTCCTAATGACTTATTGTTATATCCATAGATTGATGCATCTCTCAACCTTCACCAGAGAAGTTTCCTTATGCAGCTCTAATGATTAACACAGACACCCTCAACTGGCCAATGTACAGAGAATAAGAGACTGAAGAGTACTTATCTTTGAATAAGACACATATATCAAACTTCTGCCTCCAAGGCTCAGGGATTATTGCAGAAGAGGGGGCAGAGAGATTGTGAGAACCAGAGGTGGTGGATAGCCACAAGGAAAGAGTTTTCCAGACAGCTCGTCAGTTACTCATATGAGTTCACAGCAATGGACACAGCATATACAAGACCCACGTAAGCTCAAACCAGACAAAATCCCAGCATAGGCCTGGGGAAATGGGTAGGAAATCCCAACCCAACCTAAAGAAATTTTGGCAACCAATGGCTGCTGGAAGTGGGAGAGAGAGAGTCTCTTTCAAGGATGGGACTCTTGGTAGATTAACCAGGGTCCAGTGAATGGACCCACATTGAAGAACATTTGAGGACACAAGTTAGACTTTATAGATCTTATTATATATATGTACACATATATAATAAAGTACATTAAACTGGGTGGAGGCAGTAAGGGGAGGTATGGATAGAGGAGGGGATCTAAACACCATCAAATTTTATTGTATGAAAAATGGCAAAAATTGAATAAAGAACAAAAAATTGACTCTTGTCTCAAGGTGGATTGTAAACTAAAAGCCCTTTTAAGCATGTAATGAAAAACATTTATAAAAAACCAAGTTCATTGTGACATAACCTATCTATAATAAAGTACCTACAATTTAAATGAAACACATATGGTCAAATAACCATTATTAAAGCATAAATATTTTTTTAACTTTTGAAAAATTTTTATTTATTATTTCATTTTATGTGTATGTGTGTATTGCCTGCATGTAGGTAAGTGCTTCTGTGTCGTGCAATGCCTGTGGAGGTCAGAAGAGGCTGTTGGATCCCCTGGGACTGGAGTTATGGACAGTTGTTAGCTGCCATATGACTTCTGGGATTTGAACCTGGGTCTTCTCAACTGCTGAGCCATCTCTCCAGCCCCAAAGCATAAACATTTCTATCATCCACCTGCCAGTGAACACCCAGCCTCAGCTCTAGGCAATTGCTGATTTGCTTTCTGTCACAATACAGTGAATGTTTTCTGCTATTTTCTATTAATACAGTCATACAACTGGATTATTTTGTGTTTGACTTCTTTCATACACAAGTTCTTATGTTTTCTTTACTTTTAAATAGGAGTGGATTGTTGGGCCATTTGTGTTTAACTTTATATATTGATATTTAACTTTCTAAGAAAGTGACAAATGAAGTGGTTATAGCATTTTATATTCCTACTAGCAGTGTGTGTGAGTTCCAGGTGCTCTATATGCATGGCAACAACTGATGCTGTCAAGTCACTGTTTTGGATTTTTTTTTTACTTTTCAAGATGTAATTTAATCATGAAGTTATGTATTAAAAAATCTTCTCCAAAATACATGTAAAATTGAGTCCAAATGATTACATTGTGCTCAAAATAAAATATGAAATTCAGATTCCATCAGAAAACCATAAGCAGAATGAATTTACTATTCAACAGCTTATTAACTATTTGCTTGGGGTTGATTTGCTTTAAGAAAATGGGAAAACAACAACCCATTCTGTGCCAAAATTAATTCTTACAGTAATACATTTTGTGCTCTACTGATTTTTCAATTTATTACCAATGGAGCTTGGTTGAATATTCAGAGACAATTTTGACATTGAACATTCTATTTAACATTCTATTAAACTCAAAAAATTGTGAGTTTAAGCAAAAACAGACAATTAAATTATGTTCTTGTAGTACTTTACAATGAGGCCCCAGCTCAGTGAAGTAACATTTATGTTACTGAAAGGTGATGGCACAGTAAATCCTACTTCATTGCCAATAAATTGAAGATCAAATTACTGTTTATTAAAATATTTTATTTATTATTTTTATTTTATGTGTACGAGTGCATTGCTTGCATGTATGTAAGTGTACCCATGTCATGCAATGCCCATGTAAGTCAGAAGAGGGCATTGGATGTCCTGGAACTGGAGTTATGGATGGTTGTTGGCTGCCATGTGATGCTGGGATTCAAACCTGGGCCCTCCGCAAGATAGTGCTCTTAACCACTGAGCCATCTTCTCAGCTCCCCCAAATATGTTTATAAGACAAATGTTGTCCATATTGGAAAGGTTAAAAAATGTACTCAGAAGCAGACAGTGGGGGAAAGCAATGGTCTTGAGTCTGCATCTCTGAAATTGAGCTTGGCAGCATTAACTGGACTCTGGCTGTACAGCACAGTCAGGAGGTGATTTTTTTTCAATACCCCCAGAGTCATTGTCACACTAATGACTGGACGATGGTTTTCCCTCCCATCTAGCAATTTTATAGTGTCCAGATGTTTCATGTGCTTCTGGGCTTCACTGTGACTTAGTCCAGTCTCCCAAACCTACCTCACACAGGAGAGGCCATCTGTTTATTCTGAAAATAAATGAAGCTAAGACACACATTAGGTGTCCAAAAAGACCTCTTGTTTGTACACTTCTCATGAGTTCCAGATGAATAAAGAGACAAACACAGTAGCAGAGATAAGCATCTTAATTAGTGTAATATATAACATGACATGGATCCTATGTCACCTTGTAATTGTGTGCTATTCACCATACTTTGAATGCAGTACTGTTAATACAACACCAACTTTTTGAATAGAAAGGCAGAAGTTCATAGGTAGCTTATGTTTAGTCTACTTCATCTTATAGTATACTGACTAATGTTGATTAATATAAGCACAGAGTAAGTTACAATTAAAATTTTTATTTTATTTTATTTTTATTTTATTTTTATTTTATGTGTATGAGTGTTTTGCCTGCATGTATGTAAGTGCACCACATGTGTGCAATGCCCTTGGAGGCCTGAAGAAGACATCCTGGAACTGGATTAGGAACAGTTTTTAGCCACCATGTGGTGCTGGGACCTGAACCTGGGTCCTCTGGAAGAACAGTCAGTGCTCCTAATCACTAAGTCATCTCTCCAGTCCCTATAGTTTTTAAGAATTAGTGTTGGGGGCTACAGAGATGGCTCAGAGGTTAAGAGCATTGACTGCTCTTGCAGGGAACCCGGGTTTGATTCTCAGCACCCACATGGTGGCTACGAACCATCATTAACTCCAGTTCCAGGGGAATCTGAAGCTCTCTTCTGACTTCCAGGGCATTGCATGACATGGGTGCACTCACATACATGCAGCCAATACACTTAGACACATAAAATAAAAATAATAAATAAATTTTTTTTTAGGCACAACTCTGCTTTCCTGCACTGCATGGCCCAAGCCTCTTTCCTGGATGCCAGGGCTGACCTCTCGGCCCAGAGCCACCATTGCTTCCTGATCCCTTGCATCCATAGGGACCCAATTCCTTCTCAAGGTCCCCAGGAGCCCTCTGGGCCTGGTCCCACCCTCACATCCCTCTGCTTCCCTGGGCTGTACGCCCATGCCGGCCTCTTTCCTGGATGCCAGGGCTGACGTCTCAGCCCAGGGCCACTACTGCTTCTTGATCCCTTGCGTTCAGACTGACCCGGTTCCTTCATAAGGTCCCCAGGAGCCCTTTGGGCCTGGTCATGTCCTCACCTCCCTCTGCTTCCCTGGGCTGCACAACCCACCAGCTTCTTTCCTGAACACCAGAGCTGACCTCTTGGTTTCCTGATCCTTTGCATGCAGACCAACCCACTTCATCCCTGCAGCCCCCAGGAGCCCATTGGGCTTTATCAAGCCCCCATCTCCCTTTGCATCTCTGGGTGGCACAGCCACTAGCTGCCCAAGACCAGCATCTTTCCCAGGCCCTGCTCCCAGGCCAGTCCAACCCCCAAATTCTTGAGGCAAAAATATTTCCTGGAGGGATCCAGACTTTAGGAGAAAGCCTGAGAGCATCTGATCCTCATCTGACTTGGGCCTCTGTGGGAACTCCTGAAGACAAAAGCAATCTGGCCACCCAAATATAAAATCAAAAGAGAGAATCAGACGCTTAGAGGAATCAGCTTTTCATTCCCAAAAAGTAAACCACAAAGACACATAAAGTTCACAAAAAGAAGCAGACCTAAACTTGAAAGCTTGAGGCTCACACAAAAATTAGAAACTACAAAAGAAATTCACATCAAAATCACACAGTGAAAAAATAACAACATGAAAAACCGAAATAATATATCCCCATTAAGCACCAACAGTCCTGTAGAGGAGGTGTACAATGAGAACTCCCTAGAGATAATACCCTAACACTAACCCAGGACATAGAATTTGAAAGAAGAATTATAAACATGATGAAAGAACTGAATGAATTTAAGGAACACAAAAAGAAATCAGAGAACTGAAAGAAGATGTGGATAAACATCTAAGTGAACTCACAAAAGATTTAGAAATATTGAAGAATACTCAGGCTGAAATGAAGAAGGAAGCAAAACAATCAATAAGCCAATTATAAATGACAGGAGAAAACCTCACCAATAGGATGAATGAAATGGAAAACAGAATATCAAGACTGGAAGATAAAGTGGACAAACAAGACCACTCAAGCAAAGATGAAAAATTGAAAAGCACAAGAATGGAATATGCAGGAATTGTGTGACACCATAAAACGTCCTAACTTATAAATCATAGGCATACAGGAAGGAGAAGAATCCCAAGATAATGGCACGGACCTGATCCTCAAGAGAATCATAGAAGAAAATTTCCCCAAATTAAAGAAAGACATTCCAATACAAATACCAGAAGCTTATAGAACACCAAACAGACAGGACCAGAAAAGAAACTCTCCAAGGCACATCATAGTAAAAACACTAAACGTACAGAATAAAGAGACAATACTGAAAGCTGCAAAAGAACAACAAGTCACATATAAAGGAATATCCATTAGGATTACAGATGACTTTTGAGTGCAAACTATGAAAGGCAGAAGAGCCTGGACCAAAGTATTCTCCTTTCTAAATGACCACAGATGCCAACCCAGGCTCTTATAACTAGTCATAATGTCTATTATAGTCGAAGGGGAAAGAAAAATCTTCCCTGACATAAATAGGCTGAAGGAATTCATGTCGACAAAACCAGCCCTTCAGAGAGTTCTGGAAACAATACAAAGAGCTGAAGAAAGGAATGACTATACCCAAGGGATTGCAGAAAGAACTCCAAGGAGAGTATAACAGTGTAAAAGAAAAACTATAGCAAGAATATAAACAAAAAAAAAATGACAG
>NW_008357637.1:5632164-5635648 GCF_000622305.1 Nannospalax galili | reverse complement strand
ACAAATCAGAAGAGACAGAGAGGACCACTTCATTTTGATCAAAGGAACAATGAATCAAGAAGATATTACAATCATGAGCATATATTCACCAAACTCTGGTGTACCCAACTTCATAAAAACAATACTAGAGGACTTTAAGACCCAGATTAATCCAAACTCATTTAATAGTAGGGGACTTAAATACCCCACTGCCTCCATTAGATAGGTCAACAGGGCAGAGAGTTAACAGAGAGACATCTGATTTAAACAATACCATATATCAAATGGACCTACCAGATATCTTCCGAGTATTCCACCCAAGCACCAAAGGACATACTTTCAACTCAGCACCCTATGGAATCTTCTCCAAAATCAACCATATACTGGGGTACAAAATAAATCTCAATAAATACAAAAAGATTGAAATAATTCCATGCATTCTATCAGACCACAATGCAATAAGGCTTACAATCAACGCTGGAAGAAGTACTAGTCACCACATGAACACATGGAGATTAACAACACACTCGTGAATGATGAATGGGTCAAAAGAGAAATTAGAAATAAAAGTACTCCTTGAACTAAATGAAAAAAAGAATACAACACAACAAAACCTCTGGGACAAGCTTAAAGCTGTCCTTAGAGGGAAGTTTATAGCTCTAAGTGCCTACATCAAAAAATTGGAAAGAACACAAATAAATGACTTAACATTACAACTCAAGACACTTGAAAAGCAACAACAAATGAAACCCAAACCCAACAGACAAGAAGAAATAATGAAAATCAGGGCAGAAATTAATGAAATCAAAACAAAGAAAACAATACAAAGAATCAATGAATCCAAGAGCTGGTTCTTTGAAAAGATAGAAAGACTGACAGACCAATAGCCCAGTTAACCAAAAGATAGAAAGAGCACCTCCAAATCAACAAAATCAGAGATGAAAGGGGAAACATCACAACAGACACCAGAAAGATACAGAACATTATAAGGGAATACTTTAAAAACCTATATGCTACTAAATTTGAAAACCTGAAAGAAATGGATGGAACCAGGCATAGTGGTGCACACCGGTAGGCCCAGCACTTGGGAGGCAGAGGCAGGTGAATCTCTGTGAGTTCAAGGCCAGCCTGGTCTACATAGCTAATTCCAGGCCAGCTGGAGCTACAGGGAGACCCTGCTTCAAAAAGACAAAAAAAGAAAAAAAGAAAAAAGAAATGGACGGATATCTATAGGCATGGGAACCACCAAAACTAAACCAAGAACATATTAACAGCTTAAATAGACCCATAACACAAAAAGAAATTGAAAAAGTAATACAAACCTCCTGACTGAAAAAAGGCCAGGAACAGATGGATTTACAGCAGAATTCTATCAGACATTTAAAGAAGATCTACATCCAATACTACTTACTTTATTCAAAAAGATAGAAATGGAGGGAGATCTTCCAAATTCCTTCTATGAAGCTGGCATCACTCTAATATCAACACCAGGTAAAGATACAACCTGTGGGAGACGGGCTTGAGCCTAGGGTGAAAGTCTTATTGACAGCCATACAGCAGGCCCGAGGCAACCCCAGAATGGCTGGAGCCACAACAAAAGCCTTGTGACATTTGCTCCCATTGGCAGATCATGAGACTGATGCTTAGAGCTCTCCACTCCCTAATCACCACCCTTGAGATCCCAAATTACAACACTTAGACAGCCTGGGTCACGTGATTCCTAGGAAACCAGGCCCCATAAGGAAACCCATTACTCTAATGAGGTGTCTGGCTTGTGATATCATGATGGGACTCAGCCCTGCCAAAGATCTGAGTTGTAACTTCTTGACTGGACCCCCACCCCTATATAAGCTTGTGCCCTTCCACAATAAACCGGATCTGCGTCAAGGGACTTGGTCTCCTGTGTCTGAATGTGGCTCTGCTGACACAGTCTCCTCACCAGCCTTGAGGTCCAGGACTGGGCAGAAGTAGCAACGATCCGAGTCAGCACTGCAGCGAGGGTGAGCAGAAGAGCTGCCTCAGCGCCACAAGGAGCAGGAGAGCAACCACAGCTCGTGGCCGCAGCGAGGAGCAAAGGGCAGTGCCCTACGATCAGGGGCGGTGCCCAGGAGGCAGTGTCCTTGTGGTCGCAGGCAGCGGCAGCATCTGTGAGATCGCAGGCAGAGCCCGTGTGATCCAAGGTGCGCCCAGGAGGCCACGCCCATGTGATCAGAGGTGGCTCCCGTCTAATGGGAGGAGGCACCCAGGAGGTGGTGCCTGTGTGTTCGCAGGCAGTGCCAGTGCACTAGCAGGCGGCACCCGTGTGAAGGAAGGAGCAGGCCGGAGACAGCACCCAGCACTGGAAGAGTGGAGGGGCAGTCGCAGTTGGCAGCAGCAGCAACCAACCAAAAAAGAAAATTATAGACCCATATCCTTAATGAACATAGATGCAAAAATTCTCAACAAGATATTTTCAAACTGCAAACAGACACACATCAAAAAAATCATCCACCATGGAACTAGAAACTGTTATACTAAGTGAAGTAACACAGACTCAGAAAAAAAATCAACATATGTTGTCCCTCACATGTGGCTCCTAGAGCTTGGAGGTGCTTTTTCTTTCTTTTGGTTAACTGGGCTAGCGGTCTGTCAATTTGTTTATCTTTTAAAAGAGGTAAAGGAAAAGAAAGAACCTGAAGAGAAGAACAGTGGGAAACAGGCGTTAATAAGGGAGATATGGATAAAAATTGGGTTACTTTAAGGGACCAGGAGGGGGGAGGGAAGGGTATACAAGGAACCTTGGGGATAAAGGGAAGGAAGGAGCTCAAGAGAGGCAGGACCATAGAAGAAGGGTATTATTAAAGGAGAAAGGGGGGAAATGGGGGCACCTTTATTGAGGAAACCATGATGGAGGGGTTAGAGAATGAGAGAGATAAATAATGCCTAGCTAGTTTTAAAAAAAGAGGGAACCATATTAATCCAACAACCTACTGACAAATTATACATAGCAGATCAAGAAATATATGTCTAGGTAAGGTTTATCTGAGAAGAATTGGTCTTTGCCCAAGATTTATCTGCATAGCATACAGTAATTAAAAGTACAAGACTGCTGGAACTAACCTTCATTAGTCCAAACCTCAACACTGATTAAAACCAACTATCTGACTACTCCTTACCTGTAGCTATGGCAGATGAACAGAAAATCATGCATAGCTATGTTTCAACATCAAGACTGTTAATTTTGCATATCCTTGAGATACTATGGCATTCATACATTTCTCTCATCTATTTATTATCTCTCACCTAAAGAATTCTTTCATTACCTTTCTTCAACCTCCCAGTTATACCTCCCCCAAATCTCACCCTCACTACCAACAACCTACTGACAAATTATAGATACCAGATCAAGAAATATATGTCTAGGTAGGGTTTATCTGAGAACAATTGGTCTTTGGCCAAGATTTATCTACATGGCACACAGTAATTAAAAGTACCAGACTGGTGAAACTAACCTTGGATGTTTAGC
>NW_008357637.1:5618466-5632064 GCF_000622305.1 Nannospalax galili | reverse complement strand
TCAAAATGTCCTGTAATTGTTGTGGGTCACCTGTCCTCTTGATCAAGGAGGATGAGGAGATCCCATCAGATGGACTTGAACCAGTGTCCAGTCTACAAAGAGGAGGGTCAACACAGAGGAATTATTTCCTCCATGCTTCCAAGTGAAGCCAGTCATGGTCAAGCAGACCTTGACTTATCTCCACATAGGCAAAACTGGTAAAAGAAAGGAGCCTGGGGCTCCTCCCAAGCCCATGTGACCCCTGAGGAACAGATCCTCAAACGGCCTTAAGAGTAAAATAAATTGGTTTATCTGGGAAAAGGACTCCCAAATAGTAACCCAGCATAGAACTGGGAAAATGAACAGCAGACCCCAATCTTATCTATAGGAATATTGACAACTGATTGCTGCTAGATGAGGAACTGCTGACCTTCCTAAAACAAAGACCTCTAGATAGGCTGATTAGATTCACCAGATGGACAAGTAGTGGGGAATGGCTGGGGTGGGGGGGGCGACAACACAGTAGACAGTAGCCAGGGATAACAGAGTATAAGGGCTCTAGTGAGGGGAGGGAGGCTATGGCATGGTGCCATCTGGGAAGTAGGTGTATAGTTGAATAAGATGTTTTGGGATGTTCTGTGTGATACACACACACACATACACAAATCAAAAAAATTTTTAAATGTATTATATTTGAGGAGGAAGCATAAAAATTTACATCATGTTAATTAGTAGAGGTGATAAACATTACCATTGAAATCTACCCCATGATTGTATAGACATATACAGGTGCCAAGGATCTGAGTGCAACCAATTATGACTAGTAATAATCAGATACATACAGATTAGAGATGCATGCGCCAACATCTCAGTGTTAGTAGCAAAAACAATGAGTCTTTCTGTAAGAAACAGTATATTTTTAAATGAAATGGAGATCTTTTTTAAAGGTTAAAAACTCATTCAATTTTATGTCTTACAGGGCTTATACTGAGTTCAATATTGTATAACTGTATTAATTCAACAGTGAACCTAAAAATTTTATAGCTACTTTTGAAAGAGCCATATCTTTGCTCTGGAAACTGTTATTGAACATATTAAAGCTGTAATGATAGGCTTCTTCTAAAAAAATAATATTAAAAAAATGTAGGAAACAGCATATTTCAAAATGAAATGGAGATCTTCTTTAAAGGGTAAAAACTCATTCAATTTTATATCTTACAGGGTTTATACTGAGTTCAATATTGTATAACTGTATTAATTCAAGAGTGACCCTAAAAATTTACAGCCACTTTTTTTTTTGTCTTTTTTGAGACAGGGCCTCCTTGTAGCCCCAGCTGTCCTGGAACTCACTATGTAGACCAGGCTGGCCTCGAACTCACAAACACCCGCCCGCCTCTACCTCCCAAGTGCTGGGATTAAATGCGTGCGCCACCACACCCGGCTACAGCCACTTTTGAAAGAGATGTATCCTTGCTCTGGAGTGTGTTACTGAATATGTTAAAGCTGTAATGAAATGCTTCTTCTATTCATGTGGTTATTACATTTTTTAAAAATTAAAATAATAATAATTCTTCAAAGCATAAATTAAAAAAATAATAATTCTTCAGAGCATAAAAATTTGCTCCTTAATAATTAGTAGATGTGAAAAACATTACTATTGAAATCTACCTGATGACTTTATATCCATGCTCAGATGCCAAGGAGCTCAGAAAGTAATTGACTGTGACTAGTAATAATCAGATATTTAGAGATTAGAAATGCATGTGCATCTTATTGTCAATTGTATTGAAAATGAATTTTTCATTATGAAACGTGACTAGTAATAATCAGATATAGAGAGATTAGAAACACATGTGCAAACATTTTAGTGTCAAATATATTAAAAATAAATTTTCTGTAAAAAAAAACAAAAAAAAATTTAATTATAAAAACTAAAAAAGAATTAGTATTGGGCCAGGCACAGTGGCAGAGGCCTTTAGTCCCAGCACTTAGGAGGCAGAGGCAGGCGGATCTCAGTGAGTTCAAGGCCATCCTGGTCTACATAGCGAGTTCCAGGCCAGCTGTGGCTACAGGGAGACTTGTCTCAAAAAGACCAAAATAAATAAATAAACAATAAGAATTAGTGTTGGACTCAGAATCTCCAACAGGTCTAACACTGGGACAGACCTGGGACAGACAATAGAGACACAGAAATAAAAGAGGGATCCCTCCTTCAGTGGAGGAGAAAGACAAGTTGACTGAGCTGTTTCAAATATGCTGTCATAGGGCTAAACACAGGGTTTCCTGAAAGCCTGAAGGAGGGGCACCTATTGCAGGTATCACAAGTACATTCCACATGTAGTCGCTGTGGACCAGTCATTGGAGTCATCTGCCTTCATGGGACTTCTAGTCAAGAAGGTGGTGGTCATAAACTCAATAAAGCAACAGAATCAATTGCAGACTGTCATAGAGAAGGGAGGAAGCTCTTGGCAAAAGGATTTTTTTTTTCTGGTTTAGAGGGAAAGGAAGGGCTTAAAGACTGAACAGCAGTTAAGGAAAGGGCTCTGGTGGCAAGAGTACGGAGTTCCAGGTAAAGGCAGCAGCATGGTAAAAGGTTGCAGATAAAGGTGGCAGCAGAGGGTAAGTACCAGCACAGAATGTGGGCTGTGCTAGGATTGGGGAGAAGGCCCTTAGGACCTGAGGCAAAGGTACCTGTCAGAAGTCCAGAGCAGTTCTCTTGTGTGGAGAGGGTAAGACTGGAGGTGATAGCTGGGGTGTGGGATGTTGACTCTGGCTTTCACAGAGGAAGAAGTAAGAGCATATTTAAGGCTATTCTTGGTACAAACTGTTTGAGTTGATAAGCATCCAGCATCTTCAAATATATCACATTGCATGTTTAAGCCAGCAAATCTATCATTTTTGCCTTGAGTCTTTAAAGTCATACTTCCCTTTCCCCTATGGCACATGAAACATTTCTCTTAACATTTTACATGAGGAGAACTAGTCATTAAAACTATGGTCATGAAACACCTACCTGGGAGGGTCATTGGGAGACATCAGGGTATGTTCTGCTCTGGCATGGAGACCAACAAGAGCTGGCCATGGCACCAAAGCTCGACCATTCTCCTGGTCTCTCTTGGAGGCATTGCTTTTCTTCAATAAGAGACCTTGTATAATTACCCAGAATCTAGGATTTCTTTACCACAGAAGAGAAAGAGAAGAGCACTACAAAACTCATTCTATGAAGCCAGAATTATCATGATACAAAACACTAGATAAAGAGACACACCCAGCAAAGAAAACTATGATACAATTTTCCTGATGAACATAAATGCAAAATTTCTCAACAAAATACCAAATTTAAGGACATAGTAAGAAGATTATCCATCATGACCAAGTTGGTTTCATCCCCAAAATGCAAGACTGGTTTCATATATACAAATTAATAAACAGACTTAAAGACAGAAATCATATTTTGAAATGTTTTCACATGTTTTCCATAACTAGATACATTGTCTAAACTCTTTTCATTTTAAGAACTCCAGGTGTTTTTTTTTTTCTTTTTTCTTGCCCAGAACATTGAATGGTGTATGGCACACAGTAGGCACTCAAAAAATATGTCCTGAGTGAATAGATGAAAACATTGGTAAATAATGAGATGTTGAAGAATTTGATCTTGTCCTAGCTTTCTTTCTGTTGCTGTGATAAAATACCTTAAGGGAGAAGGCATTTATTTTGACTTACAGTTCCTTAGAGAGAGTCCATCATGATAGGTAAAGCTTAGTGACAGGAGCAGGAAGCTGGATGATCAGATTGCATCTGTATACAGGAAGCAAAGAGCAAACAGCAAGTGGGTCAGGCTATAACCTACTTCTTCAGAAAGGCTGCACTTCTTGAAAGTTCTGTAACTTTCCCAAACAGTACCACCAGCTGGGGACCAAATGTTCAAACGCATGAGCCTATAGGGTTGTTTCATATTCAAACCACATCAGCTCTGATTTGGCCTTCTCATTAACATACATCGCCTCCACTCACAGACCCTTTTCCCAGATCGAACTCCCAATTTTAGTAAAGTAATCCTTGCAAATTATTGATTCTGTTAACTCAACCTAAATGTTAGTCCTTTAAGTATTAGGCAAAAGTCTTAAGATCAGGTAGTTACAAGCTAGCTGGCTCCCTCAGGCTTCTGACTACTAAGATTTCAAATGTGCCCTCTCTAAAACCTGCATTTGATTGTTTTAAGGGCAGAATAAAAATTCTCCCTATGTCTTCTTTCCTGATTTTTAACCTATATGATAAAAAAAAAGTCAGCTTTATTTATAATGTGCTACTAATCTTGCATCACTCTACAACCATCACTTATCACTTCTTTCTGGAGGAGACAGAATCGATTTCTGTAATCCACTGGCAGATAGGTTATACTTTCACATTTGTCTGAGCTAAGAGCTCTTTGGGAAAGTGTTAATGAAAGGATGGCAAATTACATTTTATACATCAAAGTGTCATAGCCCTTACTCAAAAATGTGGCTGCCACCACCTTCTAGAGCATGGGATGGGAAAAGTTCTGACTCCAGAGTGGCTGGGGATCAAAGAACACAGGCTTTGAATGTTTCCTTAGCTTGTGGAAAGGTCAAATTGGAGAGAAGACATCTCAGTGTTTGTGTCATTTTTCTTTAAGTATCTGGGAAAAATCTCAAGGTAAGCTAGTTGACTCACCCAGGTTTCTGATTAATATGGCTTTAAGTATGAGATGCAATCCTTCACCCAGAAGCCTGCAGTCAGGGGACTCTGGATTGGAATCATTTGGGTTCCAAAGTCATTTAGTGTTTCTGTATCCAGCTTGGGTCTCCCTGTAGCCCAGATGGCCTAGAACTTGCTATGTAGACAAGGCTAGCCTTGATCTCACAGAAATCTGCCTGTCTCTGCTCCCAAATGCTGGCACTAAAGACCTGAGCCACCATGCCAGGCCCTCCAGCTTCTTCTTTTCAACGTGGTCCTGTCCAAGGCACATCTTCTTAGCTGTTCTCTGAGCTATTGTGAAGATCCACAGGAATGTGTTACAATGCTTTGACAAGGCCAGGTATGATATAAATGCAAAGAAGCATTTTGTAATGTATTGAACTTTTGGTGAGCAAGGCAAGGAGACTCAAATGTAATGAAGAACAGAATTGTCCTGGACCTCAGAATTCTATGTTTCTGACTTGGTCCCAAACTGGTGATGCAAGAGAAATAGCAAGTCTTCACCTTTTTTGGTCCCAAGTCAGTAGGCAAAAAGCTCATTGATAATTTTTACTACATTCTCTACCTCTGTAGAATGATTAGCAAGCTAGAGAGCATACTTGCTGTGTCTCTTTCACCCCTAATGATGTCTTCATTTGAGTGGGAAGGCATTTAGCTAGACAGTTACATAGTACGAAGGAAAGTTGAATTGTACAGAGGCTTTAAGACTTGAGGCCCAGGAGATACCTCAATTTTAGACCAGGCACCACCTGTTAGCACTTTTACTTTCTCTGATTGATAATGTGATAACTAGTCATCTTCATCTTTTTTCCTTTCTAAAAATATGATTTGAGAATTTCATTTTGATCATATTTAGATCCCCCACACCCTCTCCACCCTCACTACCCACGCCCAACTTCATGTCCTCTATTATTACTTGTCTTTTTTTTTTTTTTTTTTTTTTTTTTTTTTTGGTCTTTTTGAGACAGTGTCTCCCTGTAGCTCCAGCTGTCCTGGAACTCACTATGTAGACCAGGCTGTCTTCAAACTCACAAAGATCCACCTACCTCTGCCTCCCAGATGCTGGGATTAAAGGCGTGTGCCACCACACCCGGCCCTATTTGTCTTTTTTTTTTTTAAAGACCTATTTAGTCTAATCTGTTTCCCAGATGCTGTTGGAGCACGGTCAACCTATCAGGCATCACACCAGTAAGGAAAACTGACTCTCCTTCAACCAGCATCTATAGGTTGCCAATAGACTCTCAGCTAGGCCTGGGACTTCCTGTCCAACTCCCTGATCTGTGCTGGGCCCTTGTCTGGCTGGGTTTGTACAGGTCTTAGGCACACTGTCAAAAGTACTATGGGTTCACAACTGTAACTACTTTGTAGTTTCCAGACAACATAGTTTCCTTATATTCATCTACCACCTCTGGCTCTTACAAGCTTTCTGTCCCCTCTTTCTGCAATGATTCCTGAGCCTTGCAGGGAGAGGGTGCGATATAAATGACCCATTTAGAGTTGAGCACATCACTGTCTCGTATTCTCTGCACATTGACCAATTGTGGGTCTCGGTGTTAGTTGCCATCTGCTGCAAGAAGAACCTTCTCTGGTGAGAGCTGAGAGGTGCACAAATCGATGGGCATAACAATAATGGAAGTCCTCATGGAAGCAAGGAGAGTCCATTTTCTGAGAGGTTGTGTTCAAAGGCAAACATCCTGGCTGTGTAGCACAGTGAAAAAGTTAGATTGAACTTGAGGTGGGCAGAGTAATGACTGCTATCCTCCATGATGTCCTCAGCCTAGTCCTAGATCCAGTGAATATGTCTTTATATAGCAAAATGTATCTAGATTACAGTTTTATGGGTTAAGTGGGGAAATGCCCTCCATACGCTTACATCTTTAAATACTTAGTTCCTAGTTGGTGGTGCTCTTTGGGGAGGTTGTGGAACCTTCAGAAGGAATAGCTGAAGGAAATAGGTCCCTCGGGTGGAACAGGCTTCGAGAGTTATTTGCCATGACCCTGCTTTCGGCCTTAGCTTTCTCTGCTTCCTGGTTCTTGGAGAGACAACAACCCATCCTGCACCATGACACCATGGTCTGAGCCATTTCAGGTGTCAGGCCCTCCCTGCCATGAAACTGTAAGCCCAAATAAGCATCTCTTAAGTTGCTTTTGCCAGGTGTTCTTTCACAGTGAAGGAAGCGTAACCAATACCAGATGCTATTCTGGATTATCTGGGTAGGTCTAGTGTCATTAGAGATTATGAGTGGAAGAAGAAGAAGAAGAAGAGGAGGTGATGAGATGTGAACAGGATTTGTTATTCCTGGCTTGGAAGCTGGAAGAATGGGGCCATTATCCAAGGAATGCAAGGAGACTACAAGACAGAAAGGGCAAAGAATGGTTTTTCCGCAGAGCCTCCAGAAAGGGGCAGAGCTTTGTGCCTACATTCATGTGAGCCCAGTGAGACCTGTGTTGGGTTTCTAATCCAGCAAATTAAAATAATAAATTATTGTCTTTTTTAAACCACTGACTTTGTAGCTTATTAGAAATACTAGAACATCGATAACAGAAAATTAATGCTATATCATTAATAAATATCCCTTGGATATATCATGTGTTCAGTGCTATATCAACTTCTCTGGGAGAAATATTAGGGAAACAGAGACATGGAACCTGCCCTCAGGTAGTGCATTAAGACTAATGTATACAGAACACTAGGGAGTGATTAGTGAGAGTACTAATTGAGTTCTAAGTGTACTGGATAGAAGAGTTTAAGAAATAAGATTATAGGGGAGTGTGTAAGAACCAGGTACCATGGATGAGACTGATGAGTGATGGGAAGCGCTGGGTTTCTAATTGATAATGATCTCAGAATCCCAAGGAATCTTTAATCAAAGGGCATGGTTGCTAGGTAATGATATCCCACACAGCAAACTGAATAAACATTGGAGTTCCTCTAAGCATAACCTCAGGCCATTTTCTCTCCTTGTTCTGCATGGTCTCTTTGGCTGATCTCTTCCACATAATGTACGTATGCTGTAGTGTCTTGAAATGTGACTCTTTAAACATATGTCTGCATTCTAACCTTTAGCACTGATAAATGTGACCTTATTTGGAAAAAAGAACCTTTGCAGATATAGTAATAGAGCCCACAGAAGAGTTCATTCGGGAGTGTATGAGTGGACCCTAAGCATAATGGTCAGTGTCCTGTAAGAAAAAAACAAAAGGAGGGTGACACGCAGAAGATGAGGACAGAGGCAGAGATTGGAGTGGGCTAGTCACCAAGCCAGCAATGTCTAGGACCACAGGATGTGAGCAGAGGATGGAAGAAGTGAAGAAATAGTCTTTTCAGAATCTTCAGGAAGAGATGACCCTAACGAATGCTTGATTTTGAACTTCAAACCTCAGAACTATGAGAATATAAATTTCTGTTGTTTAAGCTTCCATGCTTGTGGTAGTTTGTTATGCCAATAATAGGAAACATTGAAATACATGTGGCTTCAGTGTCCAACTCCACACATGTCCCTGTTATGTCTCTAGCTCAGAGAGCCCTGAGAATGCCAGGCTAGTCTATCCAGCTGCCTACTGACATCTTAGATATCACATCACCATGTTCAATAGATTTTAATCTCCAAATAGTTCTCAAATCTGTCTTCTTTCCCCAAGTTTCCACTATCACCACCTTTGTCCTCACTCTCACTGTCTTGCCTGAATTATTGCAACACCCTCTTAACTCACATTCCCAAAGAAGTGAATCCCAGTGTTCCCCAGTCTCTTTTCTATCTTGCAGCTATTGCAACCTTTGAAAATGTAGCCTTGATTATGTTAGCTTCTGCTTAGGATCCTCCAGTGACTCCTACTGCTCAGAGCATAAACACAAAGTCTTTGGCTATGAACTGAGGAGGGGTATAAGGTCCAAACTCAATGGGCACCAGGCTCCTCTTTAGGCTCTCCCCTTCATTTAGATGACCTCCTCTCAGGTCCCTCCTTTATCAGGGTCTTGGTGCATGGTGTTCTGCATTAGAGAGTTGCCTTTTGCCCAGAGTTATCTTTTGCTTGTCCTTCTGCTCCCAGGGCTGTTTTCTCTGATGAGTTGCACCAGAATTTTCAAAGGCGATGGAATTCCTCTACTTTTCAGACTTTGATGGATATTCTGCTTGCCTCCTTCACAGTGCTCATCCACATTGCAATTTTAGACTTATGTTATTTTTCTTATCAATGAATGTTATCCCTTATTGCTAAACTTTGGATTGAAAATGTCTCTCAAAAGCTCATATTAAAGGCTTGCTCCTCAGGTGCACTTTGGGAACAGGTAGAACCTTTAGGAGGTGAAAGGAATCTAAGCAATGGGGCATGTCCTTGAAGGGGGTATTGGGACCCAGGACAATTTCCCCTTTCTCTTTTACTGCCTGACCCCTATGAAGGGAGTAACCTCTTCCACCATAATTTACAATGCTGTCATAGGATGGAAAGAAGCAGGCCAACCAACGATGGACTCTTATCTCATATATCATGTGGCAAAATAAATGTTTTCTCTTTTAAGTTCATTACCACAGGTATTTTGTTACAGTAACAAAAAGCTGACTAACACTCCTACAAGATCACATACTTCATCGTGTCCCAAGGCCTAGTGCCATGCACACTAGATGCTCAATAAATATGTCTTACATGAATTGATGAATGAAATCAGTTTTGTGCAATGTTACCTACATTCCAAGAAGGGATCTCTCTATGATGCCTTACTACTGGGGGTCTAAAAGAAAGGTACCTGAAAATATGGTTAACCAGACACACCAGGAAAAAAGAGCCCTCCCCCTTTCTAAAATCATTCAGGGACTCATCAGTATTATCTGCCTTCAGATTTGCCTGAATATTACAAAGTGCCTCGCAGAGCTGGTTTTGGAGGGATAAATGTCTGAAGTCTATTTTCAGGAAGCATATGAGTCAGTTAAGCTTTTATTTCCCAAGTGCTATGCCAACTTGCCAAGATTTCAGCAGGTTGCAACAGGTGTACATATTTTTAGTTTTTATGACAAGCATTGTACACTTATCCTCAGGAGTCCTCAGCTTGAATGGCCTTCATCAAAATTATGCCAAGTGGGAACAGCTTACCCACAGCAATGTGCTTGTTTAGAGAACAGTAAAAATTCTAGCCAACCACAAACAAAACTCTTTGCCCTGAATAGAGGAAAAGGGAAAAGCATTGTGTCTTGTGAAGAAAAGGAATCGTGTAAGGGAAAAAGGCTGATCTTCAAAACTCAGACATGATAGCTATAAAATTAGCATGGAAACAATTTATCATTGCCCGAAAACAAGAGAAGAGCCCTAAATGGGCTTTGCCTCTGCTCTGCTTCTCCAGGGAACTTCTCCCATGTCAGGTGAGGGTTTTGAAGAGTGCTTTAATTAACTTGTATCAGAGAGATGGTGTATAAGAAAGAACCACATAAAGATTTCTTTAATTAGTGAATTGCATTGAGCTCTTCTATCGTCCATCAGAAGAGTAGTTCATGGGCTGCCTAGGCCCTTGGTATTAGGTTCAATCAATAAGCTATTCATGACTTTAGCAAGCAGTTAGGTTTTTAAACCAATGGGAATTTTGTGGACAATTTCCCTTTGCTTCCTCCAGCTACATGGCCAGAATTCAGAAACTGTTTTGTTTCTGAGAAAGAAAGTGCTGAGGTGGGCAAACCCCCAGCAGGGTCTGAGGTAAGAAACACACGAATTGCTCCATTGAACGAGGCCTGGACATGTGTTTAGCCTTAAATGTAGCTACAGAGAAGCCAGAGCCTTGAATTTGCCTAGGAGAGCCAGAATGCATTGCCATTGTGTGTCACATGTGTGGTGTTCGTGCCAAATCATATCTCCCTATATAGTTTTGCAGAGTCACATGCATTTCATTGTCTTTTCAGAGTGGCCATAAAGTTGAGAGGGAGAACTTGCTCCCCCAGTAAATCAAAAGTTAGCAGACAAAAGGTCAAAATACCCAAAGCCACAAGAACATTAACACTTTGGATATAAAGACTCCCTAAGAAACAAATGCTTGCTCTCCCTTTGGAGAAAGCAGACGCCTTATCTTTGTGAGTTTACAAAATGGAGCCAAACTGTACCCGTAGCCACTTTAGCTAAACCAAGGCCTGGATTTTTAGCAGCCCACAGTCATTAAAACTCCCAGAAAGCCTCCCAGGAGCCGATGTGCTTGCTTAAGTATATGCTGTAAAAGGGCCCAGAGATTTACAAGGGACTGCTCCACGTTAAACCAGGCACCATCTGATAAACAAGCAATTTTAGCTGCAGGCTAAATGATGCTCTTTGAGGCTTTGATTTACAATGCCGAAGATGATAGATTTGTAGTTTGGGGATAGGTTCTGCTATGGACTTGCTGTGATTACTCACCCATGAGCAAAATTCAGGGCCCGAGTCTTCAGCTTGGAGGTCAGAAATTGCCAGCAGAATGAAAGAAGGTTGATAAGGTTTATTGAGATGCTAAATAGGTATAAAAAAACTTATTAAGCTAGTGGTTTTGAACACTAAAGCTTTCTGGGGACCACAGTTTTTGTTAGTTTGCTTAAATCCCAAAGATATAAAAATAATCTGCAAAATTGATCTGGTGGTCTAATTTTACTTTCATTACATTTAAAAAGCAAATATAGGCTTAGTTTATTATTGCTGACATTTAAAAATAAGAAAAAGTTCAATTTAGAATTTATGTAATTGCTTGAAAGCTAAGAAATCTGATGGCAACGTCAAAACAAATCAAATCACCTGAACACTGAGGAATGGATTCATAGCACTTGAACCTGAATTAACTCTGAGAATGCTCAGAAACTCACAATTCCAAGAAATAACTTGGCAATCTCTTTTGCCCAGAAGTTTTATATTTCATAAATATTTGGGTATCCACTAATATTGACACCATACCAGTATAAATTTACAGTTCAGGGGAGAAAACCATAGATGATTTTGGTAAAATGTGAGATGTGTTAAAAAAGGAACTGGTCTATTAGAAATAAAGGGGATTTAAGAGGCAGAGAGGCCTCCCTTGGTACCCACTTCCCCTGTCCCATGACTGGCCAGGAAACCGTGCACACAGAAGATAGCAGAAAAAGGCATTTGCAGCATATCCCTTCCTGCAGCATATTCAGAGCTGTTACCAAATATTCCTTTACTGAGAACTCAGGCCTCTGGAGTTCTAGTTGAGGTGATAGTGGGAAGATTTAGAAATTACAAAAGCAACTCACTAGCAAGGAATTCCACAGCTGATTTCACATCAGGCAGCAGTAGAGCCCTGAGGTCCAAGCTGGCTCCAGGTAATGAGGAAGGGAGGCACGGAACTTAGCCTTTGGCCTACCCCTTTTGGAGGACCCAGGGAACATAGCCTGTCTCTCCTCCCTCAGGGCAGGGCCTGGTGCAGCTGGGCACATTGTAGCATGTGTCATGCACCCACCTGGATTATGCATTACTTTCTCCCAGAAACTTGTATTTATGGAAAGCCAGGGAACTTTGCCAATGAACAGAGTAACATGGAATTGCCTTTGGGAGATTAGAATATGGAATGCAGTTCTCTCTGTCCTCCAGCTTTCTCCTCCCACACTATTCCCCATGGATAACCCAGGCCTGGCTGGGCTTAAAGGCTAACAATAGTGACTAACATTTACAGAGTGCTTACTCTGGGCCAGGCGCTATTCAGAAGGATTCATATGTATTAAGCCATTTAATCTTCACAGCTATCCCATTAGGCAGGTGCTTTGTAATCTCTCAAGTATGTAAAGTCTTAGGTCTGAGGAAATCATTAAACTTGCTCATGGTCACATGACTAATGAAGTCACAAATTCAGGCTGTTGCACTGAGCTGTCTTCCAGGGCAGTGCATGCAGCAGCTCATGGTACAGGTGAGAGCCTGGCTGCCTTGGCTTCTCTACAGCTTATACTCAGACTGGGCATTTCACCCCTCACACTGGTTATCACATTGCTGTCTAAGCCTCAGTTTCAGAGTGTGGGAAAAAATACCTTCCCCTTCCCCACTCTAAAATAATTATTACATCAGCTATATAATGCCTGTAAAACATTTAAGACTATGCAAATGAAAGATCTTATAGAGACACAAGGTGATGGCATTTCATAGCAGCCCATTAAGACATCACTTTAAACACAGACACCGAGTTGCAACCTTTACCAGATCTCTCCCTGAATTTTGGCATAGAATTACATACGCTTTTAATATCTACCCAAGATCACTGTGTGTGAACTTTGCATAAGCTCAGTGGGACCTGATAAATTCCCCTGGACAAAATATTTTTCAAGTATTAGAATATAATTCACTTTATCATGTCCAGTCTTAGCCTAATAATACACAACTCTCAGGAACCAAGTATATTTCATAATGCTTACAATTACTTTTATAAAAGTTGCAGTAAAGTATAATGATTTTTAATGGCATCATTGATACCATTGTGTATATCGGTTTCAGTTTTGAAGTAGACTTAAGTTCAAAGGCCCAAGGGGACCATTCTCCTCCCGATGCACTTGTGCTACTCCCATTAATGCTAATGGGACAGACAAATGCTGCTCTAGAGGAGAATATATCTGCCCTTAGAAAGGTAACAGGTTTTAATTAGTAATGCTTTGAATCATACAAAAGCAGCTTGCCCTCTGTAAACAGCTCTGCACACAGATATGACAGTGGGGACTACAGCCTGGGTTACTCAGATGGAATCTTCAAATGAGAGACTTGTAAATGGTGGGGACAGAGGCTCTTGCCAACTGAGAATGAGAGAAAGAACTCAACTTGGGAGCTCTGTTAAGCACAAGTCACAGTACTCAAAAGCATGTTTATTCAATGCTGGGTGCCTAAGTGCCAAGCAGATCTCTGTGCTGGGGTTATTACAGGGACTAGCTTTGGAAAGCTCAGTGGACCTGATATTCTGG
>NW_008357637.1:5595656-5618419 GCF_000622305.1 Nannospalax galili | reverse complement strand
TTTTTTTGGAGTGCAAGATTTTACATGAAAGGCAAAAACCTAGCAAGGCTTAGATGGAGGCTCAGGGTGTATCCTAAGAGGGTTCAGGCAACACAATGCTTTCTTGGAATGGAGCTCTTCAGCTGAAAGGAAAATCCCTGGAGGACAGATGGAGGGTAGGAGGGAGCTAGCATTTGGGTGTGCTGGCAGCTCTGTGTATCTAGGAAGGATCTTCATGTACCTCAGAGCAAGAGGGCCAGTTTCTACTTTGCCTTTACATGTCTCCATCTTGCTTGAAAGAAATCTTCCTGGGACATTATCCCTTTTAAGCACCACTGTTTTGCCATGGGAAATACAATGAAGGTTTCTGTTAGATCCAGGTGTGTCCAACCTGTGGTTAGTGGCTCTCATGCATCTCAAGATGTCTATGAATATGGCCCAACACAACTGTAGTTGATAATATCATATTGCAATGTCAAAAAGTTACCCCTAAAGGAATGTTTAAAATATAACATATTCAATGCAGAACTTCTGGAAATGAATCCCCATCATGAAATTGAGCTAACATATTTATCACCTAGCTAAAGATTAGTAAATCTAGGTCAAAATGAGCATTGATTTTATGTTAACATTTAATGTATAAGTTTGTTTTTATCTATGAATAAATAGACTGTACCAGGATATGATAATATGTGCGTTTGATTTTTTGCTTCTGTTTCAAGCTCTTCATATGCAATGCAGCATAGAATAGCTTTGGGCATGAATGTAAAGACAACAACAAGAAACTCAGTATTGGAAAGATGAACTTAATATTCTGAGGAAACTTCTGATTAGAATAACATTCTGCTGGTTAAAAGCTTAATGTTTTCCAGATTAACATTTTGGGAAACACTTTTACTTAAAAGCCTTTGAAGAAATTCAGCTATGGAGAGGATACTTTCTGTCATTTCATAAAGAAAAATGGAAATATGGTGGGTGAACAGCTTGTATCTACTTGCTGGTGGTGTTCTATCTTATTCCCCTACTGTGGCCCAGGGAGGGGAAAACTCCTATTTCTGTATTATATGTACAGTGGAAGAAATGTCATGGGCACACCCTTCAGCCCCAAAACTCATAATCACGCATACTGAAATGGAAATGTGAGGTGTAACGTCATATCCTCTGAAGTGGCCCCCAAAGGCCCGTTCTGTTGTTAGGATGATTTCATGGAGCCCCACTTTCCCCAGATCTTTGTATGTTGCAGATGGCTGCTCTGTTCATACCACGTTCCCCCTTCCTGACTTACTAGTGACTGTAAATGCTATTAATGTGAAAGTGCCTATTTGTGTCTCTACAGTCATTACACCTCCTCCCCACTTGCACTAAAGTGTTGACTGGAAGCTTGCACACTGGAAGCTGCCTGTTATTTTCCAGCTTGAAGCAATCTAATTGCAGAACACATTAGGAAGAACTGAGGGCAAACATCAGTCTCATTTCTGCCCAAACAGTAGCAGGCCTCTTCACGCAGACGTGGCTACATTCCAGTGTGCTTGTATCATTTACACTACTTCTGCATCTTTTATTCCTGCCTGTTTTGCTATGAGTCTCTATGCTTTTTCACTTCAAAAGTTCCTCATCAACACCATAAGTTCTTAGAGCAACTTGGGGAAAACAGCTCTGAAGACTGGATTAGTGAATTCCTTTGGAAAACATGGAGATAAGTTTGATTTTGGATATTTAAGTTCAAGGTCCTTGGTAATTTCTTCCCCTAAAGACTGAATACTTCAAGATTGCGGCACCCATGCTAGTTTGCCATTATCTCTGATGTTTGAACTAATGTACGAAGCCACAACTATCTGGGTCTACAAAGAAGAAACTGACCGAACTCCTGCTTGTGACTATGTAGGGTATAAATGAGTTTCTAGCTTAAGCACCCTAGTTTGTGAGGTACCAATAGAGCACCTTAGCTTGTTTAAAGACCAGCACAATTTATTCGAAAATCGAGTAGGGACAACTGTCATTTGACTTGCCGGCAGTGTTTGAGTGAAGACAGCAACTGGACAGGCACATGGGCATCTGGAGAGGAGGTTCAAGACACCTGGGTCATGAGGCTAGGTCAAATCAGTAAGAGTGTGTCCTCTGACTTATTGATAAACTTGGTTCTGATTGAGAGTAGGTATGAAAATGTTGAGCAGGAAAAGGAGGCAGGTCTTCAAAATCTGGCTCACAGCAGTCAGGGATGAATACAACTGGCAATGGGTACATTGTTTGTTGATATGCAATTTCATGCTCATCTTCCCAATTAAACTGGGAGTTCCCTGAATGTGGGTTCAGTGCCTGTCACTTTATATTATTCACAGCATTACGTCGATCATTTACTAGGGGCTTAGTAATAGTTCCTTGAATCATTTAAACAAATGACACCTACATTAGAGCAAGAATTGAATGCCCAAGTACAATGACCTGTCATTCATAGAATTAAATAGTAACAGCATGCAAGAACCTCTAGTTAAATCTTAATTTTCATTTATCTATTTTTATTTTTATGTGTATAGTGTTATGCCTGCATGTATGTAAGTGCACCTCTGTCAATTTTCAAAGCCCACTGAGGGCAGAAGAGGGGGTCAGATCATCTGGAACTGGAGTTATGGATGGTTGTTAGGTACCATGTAGGTGCTCGAAACTGAGCCCAGGTCCTCTTCAAGAGCAACCAATGCTCTTCACCACTGAGCCATCTCTCCAGCCTCTCAGTCTTAATTCTGTATATGAGGAAACTGAAGTTTGGAAAAAGTAAAATGACTTACCTAAGATCAGGCAGTTAAGGGTAAACTGTACACTTGTACCCAGACCTTCTCCCTTAAAAGAATCACTGTGAACTTTGTGTTCTCATTAAGAAGCTATTCATGAGTTAGCTAGTAGATACAGGGGTAACATAGTCTTCGTGCTTAAAGGATTATGACACAACAAAGCATCTGGAAAAGGAGCATCCTTTTAAATTTCCAAGTAGGAAAAGGTCATTTTTCTAGAGTATAACTTGGCAAAATTAAAAATTATCTTTGGAAAACATTGTTCCTTTTTGAAGTGATGTTAGCTAATAGGCTTTTATTTTATACTTAAGTAAATGTTCAGGATGACAATCAACAACTCTTTTTAGAGGCAACAGGGCCTCCCTGTCACTTTGAGTGTAGAAATAGTGATGTTTTGGGGAATGGAGATGGGAGGAACTTTTGAGGGAGAGGGGTCATTTGAATTCATCATCAAAATATTCAAGTTAAAGTTTAGTAAGAGACCCATCATGTAATTGCGTCATATAATTTCAAACATTTGGGAGTCTTAGATAACATCAAGTCCAGTTGTACTGGGGCTTCCCTTACTGAAAGTCATAATTTAAGTTATGTACTTCATATTCTAGTCTGTGTCTACTTAGTGGGTTTGGTCTTCTAAAAAGTATCACACTGAATTAAAGAAACAGAACCATTTCTTGGATAAATTATCCCTGAAAATTGCTATGAAAATCCCCATTTGTGCCTTTATTCCTCAGAAACTAACTTGCATATAGCAGCATTTTAATGGGCTCCAAAAGTTGAGAGGGAAGGGTGTAGTTCACAATAAAATGCTACTGTTTAGGCAGAAATAAGACTGACGTTTGCCTTCAGCTCCTCAGCAAAACAAGTTGATGTTTCACAATGGTTTTCACAGATACAAGCATGTCTATTGAAATCTAATTATGTGAATGCTGAAGCTTCTTCTAATTTATCCTCCCATTCCACCAGAAAACCTTGGTCTAGTTTTGGCTACTTTTGGCCAAAGGCCATTGCAAGATTCATTGAACATTGAGCAGATTCAATGTGATCATCAGAATATATTCATTTACAATTACAAATGTATCTGTATAATTTAGAAACTGAAAGAACTAATGAGTTAAACAGGATAAGACTTTTATTTTAACTGGCAGGCTCATCCCTAAAAGGTAAACCAAAGGTTTTAGCAAACAGGAGTTCCCAATGGCAGAGAACTGATCCCAGCACAGAGAGAGAGAGAGAGAGAGAGAGAGAGAGAGAGAGAGAGAGAGAGAGAGATTTTTTCTTTTTTTCTCTCTGTGGTCTGCTAGAGAGAGAGAGAGAGAGAGAGAGAGAGAGAGAGAGAGAGAAAGAGATTTGCTTTCATTTTCTTTCTGTGGTCTGATCCCATCCTGGGTGCCAGCACATATATATCAGCAGATTTACAGCCCTTAATTCACTGTAAACCCCAACTTATTGCACACCCTCATACTTCTGAGGGAGAGGGATGTCATACGAATCCAGGTGACATATGCTACATTGGTATTAATGAAACCTGACTGTAGCAGCCCTGCCCAATAGTAATTAGAATTATGTTATCAAGGCATTTGATATTGCTGCAGTGACATTTCCTGAACCATTTGATATACTCTGCAGGACATCTTTTACTGCCTCAGGTAGGTATCTGGCAAAAGGACTGAGACTTTGCTGTCACCCAGGGACTTCTGGACACTTACTTTGTTCTCTTATAAGTAAAATTGGCATGATGGTATCAGTCTTTGAGTCACTGTAGCTAAGTCTCTCACTGTTGTTTAATATGGTACTCTAAGTCCAAGTGTGGCTTAGAGGGCCCAGACATATGGGCATGAACCAATGAAGTCCTATCATCTTAAGACTGGGCTGGAGAAATCTCATTCTCTTACTCAGGATGGATCCCAATTGTTATATTTTTATGCCTTGTCCTCAAACTTCTCTCTCCTGCATATTAGAGAGAAAACAAACCTCTGTAAAGTATGGCAGTGGCATAAAATAATCATTTTATCTTGCTCATGGATACTGTGGGTCAGGAAATAGAACAGGAAAATGCCTTTTTTTCCTGTTTAAAATGATTAAGGTGTTTCAAATAATTGGGACTGTCTCAGCTAGTCAGGGCTAGGATAGTTGCATGATAAATCCTCTTCCAAGATGACTTCTGGCCTTTCCAGCATGGTGGTTCCATGATAGCTGAACTTTTAATATAATGGTTCAGGGCTCCTGAACCATTTGAATGGTCTAGCAAGCAGCATAGCAGTTATATGACCCTTTATGACCCAGTCTCTAAAGTAACTTTCATCAATTGTGATGTACTTTTTGTGCCAAAGAAGACATAAGCATCCCCTGACTCTAAGCAATAGGACACAGATTGCACATCTTGCTTGGGGATATGTCAAGATCTATAACCATGTGCCAAAATCTCTACATAACGTTTCATGTTGCCTTTGGAAGTTATAAAAAAAAATCTGTTGTGGCTATGGCTTACAGCAGCTCATTCAAGAATAAAGCAGCTCTTTCTTCTCTGATCCTATCCTAAGATATGAAACTGTCTCCTTGTACTAGTTAGTACTCACACTGAATTCTTAAAACAAAGAAACAGGGAAATTTTAGGACATAGAGACTGAGAAGTTTATTCTTCTCTCAAGTATCAGTCAAGAGGCAGAAAGTGAGACCCAGGGTATTTAGGTGGTCCTGCTTTATGAGGTCATTTGGGGATTCAGATTCCTTCGAACTTGCTTCATCATTCCTCAAAGTACTGTCCTCCTCCATATTGCCAAATGTGGCTTGGAACCACCAAGTTTATACTCCATAGCAATTGCACCCATAACTTCCATTCACAGTCCATTAGCAATAACTCTGCAACAGGGATATACCTAGCTGCAAGGGAGGCTGACAAATGTATTCTCCTGCCTGTTGTCCACAAGCTCTGATAAACTTTGTACATGCATGGGGTTCTGTTATTAAAAAGGAATAAAAAGAGAATGGATACCATAGGCCAATTAGTAGTTACTATCACAAGCACTTGAAACATTTCTAGAAAATCTACTAGGTATATTCAAGAACAGAGGTTAATAGATTTATTTTCATATTAAGGGGTAAAGGATAAATATGTTAAGCTTGAGACTGTATGGTGTCTGTCAATGTTGGTTTTCTTTTTAAAATTTTTTATTTTTATTTATTTATTTATTTATTTATTTATTTTTTATTCAATTATTTATTTATTTATATGAGTGTTTTGCCTGCATGTATATAAGTGCACCATGTGTGTGCAGTGCCCCTGGAGGCCATAAGATGGCATCATATCCCAGGGAATTGGAGTTAGAGATGGTTATCAGCCACTGTGTGAGGTCTGGAAACAGAACCTGGATCCTCTGCAAGAGCAGCCAGTGCTCTTAACTGCTGAGCCATCTCTCCAGCCCCTCAATATTGTTTTTCTACTGCTATTGTTATAAATTAACATAAACTTAGTGACTGAAAGCAAATGAAATGTGTCTAAATAGTTCTGTAGATCTGAGGTCCAACATGATCTTAGTAGGCTAAAATCACAACTGCATTCCTTTCTGGATGCTCTAGGGGAGAATCCATTTCCTCATCTGAGCTGCTAACACATTCTTTTCATGAACACACCCTCTTACACCTCAGAAACCAACACTGGGGCATCCATTTCTTCTCACTGTATCATTTCAGTCACCGCTGAGATATTAAGGACTGTTATGATTATTATGGATTGTTCAAAGTAACATAGTCACATATTCCAGGTATGAAACCTTGGCCCTACCACACTGTCTCAATTACTCAATGCAGCTATTGCAACTAGAAAATAGCCTTTGACAATATTAAATGACTAGGCATGGCTGTGTTCCAATGAAACTTATCTTCAAAAGCAGGCAGGTTATTGGATTTTTCCCATAAACTATAGTTTTTCAACTCTTATTCAATAGTGTGGAAACTGATTATTGACTTAGGGTTCCCAACAGACAGACAGTGCCTGACTCCACCACCCTGGCAGTTACCCATGTGTGCTGGTTAGGTTTTGTCAACCTGACACAAACTACAGTCAGTGGGCATGTTTGTGGGGCATTTTCTTGACTACTGATTGAAGTAGGAGGGACCACTCTGTGGTGCCATTTTTTGGCAGGTGGGCCTGCCAAGCCAGGAGAAGCAAGCCTGTAAGCAATGTTCCTTCATGGTCTATGCTTCAGCTCCTGCCTTCAGGCTCCTGCCTTGAGTTCCTGCCTTGGTTTCTCTCAAAGATGAGCGCTTTGTCTGTAAACCAAATAAACCTTTTCCTTCCACAAGCTCTGATGAACTTTGTACATGCATGGGGTTTTGTTATTAAAAAGGAAGAAAAAGAGAATGGGTGTTTATCACAGCAACAGACGCCAAACTAGTGTAGTGTGCCTCTTCTGTGGTATCATTGCAATTTCCCTTGGTTCTTTCATTTTTTTAATTTTAAAAATTTTTATTATTTTTATTTTATGTGTACGAGTGTATTGCCTGCATGTATGTGAGTGCACTCATGTCATGCAATGCTGTGGAGGTCAGAAGAGGGCTTCAGATTCCCCTGGAACTGGAGTTAAGGACAGTTCATAGCTGCCATGTGGGTGCTGGGAATCGAACCTGGGTCCTCTGCAAGAGCAGTCAGTGCTCTTAACTGTTGAGCCAACTCTCCAGCCCCTCCCTTGGCTCTTTTAAAGCCCTTATTGCATGTAACTTTAGTTATTTTCTTCAGTTTCTGGTTTTTTTCTCCCTAATCATGAGCACATTGAATACAGGGACCTTATCTGGTTTTATGTCTTCTCTAGCACTTCATAACATCCAGTGCTTAGTAGGTGCTTGGGAACTGTCTATTAATGAAAAAAAACTTTATACAATCATCAAACAGAGAGAGGCATGAATTGAAAGACCACACACGACACACACACACACACACACACACACACACATACATACACACACACGGAGTCTGGTTTTGCTACTATAACAGACGACCACAGGCTGGGAAATTTATAATAAACAAAAATTCATCAACTCACTGTTCTGGAGGCTGGAAAGTTCCTGGCCAGGGCTTTCGGACTTTCTTCACATAGTGTAAGCTACTGACAGAAAACAGAAGCTAAACAAGAGAAGGGGTGGGGGTGGGAGTAAAACCAACTCCCCCAAATAATGGCATTGATCTATTTATGAATGTGGAGCATTAATCATCCAATAACTTCGTACAAGTCATGCTTCTTAATATTGTTATGATGACAGCTCAATTTCAAGAGGAGTTTTAGCGGGAACAGGTATGCAAAACATAGTGTATTGACATGACTTGTTGGTATGTGTTGATAGGAATATGTTTCTCTAGGTAGACCTTCAATTTTGGTAAATTTTTATTGTTTTGGTTTTATTCTTCTGGTTATACCTGGCATCTGTGAGTTTCCATAAGGGTTTGTGAAAATGGCTGTTGTAAGAAAAGCTTGAAACCAAACTTCTGTTGTTCTAATGAAAATGATAGAGCAAAGATAAAATCACGTATTAGCTGGTGAGGCCAGTTGTAAGCATTTGACAGACATTTAGCTTCTGCCTGCTTTTGCCAAAGTAACATTGTGACCATAAGGAAATTTGCAAGTGGAAATAATATTTTTCTGAGCGTTTCCCCAGACATTGGATTCAGTGTGAGTTGAAAAGTGCACAGCAAGGTTTCTGACCTGCCAACCCGTGAGTTCAGCTGTTGTAGGATAAACACAGGACTCTTGATGACATTAACGACATCTGAGGGTGAAGTGGGTCAGAAATCCTTCTATACTTTATTTATATGAAGTGTTCTCACACTTATAGCCTGTAGCCAAAATAATAACTTTATTGGCGCATGGGTATTCAGGGTTTTTAACTGAGAGTTGTTTTATATATAAAGTATTATAAGAACACTCCTTTTATCCCAGATGTTCAATGAAATTAAGATACACAGAGGACATTTTATCCAACAATCAAGGACCAGTCTTAAGTTGGGACCTGGCATAGATGCTTATTAGATTATATAACTATGTAAGACATGGCTGTAAGACTACAGCCCCCGACTGAAATTGCCTCAAATCTCTTAGGTAGATGGAAAGTAAAAGTCTCAATTCTTTGTGTGTCATGTGGTTAAAAACATACTTACACCTATATTTCCACTTAAAGGTGTCAGGTCTAGAATTCCCCAAGCTCTCTTGCAGTCTGAGAACCTTTTGAACACTCCACTCCATGCTTTCTGCTTCTCTGGCTTCTATCAAACAAACCCCCTTCTCTTAAATTATTGTCAGCTGCATAGTTACCATGCCCACTGAATCATTGCTCTTGCTAATGAAAATGTAAAGATATCAGAGCAAAGAGTAGTTTTCTGGGAATGCCCTTATGCTGACATTAAACCACTAAAATTACTCTTTGGGGCACAACTCTACAACCAACAAGAGGGTCTTGCCCCCGTCATAAAAGCTTTTGTGTTGAAATTGTCAGCCCCAAAGCAGTCTACTCACACTATTTCTGTCATTCTCTGCTATCCCCCAATCTGTTAGTTTGACTTGAATATATGAAAACGAAAGGCAATGCTCTTTTAAAAACCCAAAGCCTCATCTTACATAATTTATCCTTCCCAACAATTTATTAGCTACCAGCCTGCCCCTGTACCCTTCTGAGGATTTGGCATGAAATTGATATTTTCTCTGGCACTGTCCAACCCATGAGTTGTAGGGCATGCTATGCATGCCATACCAACCTCTGCTCTTTGGTTGCATCATCCAGAGAGTCTCAAAAGTATTTCTTGTTAGTGTAGATGTTATGGTAGAAAAAACTTTCAAAGTCCTATACTGGGTATGCACTGGCCATGCTGATTGAAGAGCAGTGAGCTTTTCAAAAATATTTTCAATTTTAGTTGTATGTTCTACCTCTTGTGGCAGGCTTTACTTTTTTCCCAAACTTAGTTACTTATTTATTCTTTTTTCCCTCTTATTGAATTTCTTGAGAATTTCATACAATGTATTTTGTTTGTATTTTGATCCCCTCCCCATCCACACCCCCTACTCCCTTTCCCCCATCATGTACAAGGATCATTGAGGAAGGGGTGGTAGGGAAGGTACTCATATGAACTCACAGCAATGGTGACAGCATGTACAATCCCATGCAAGCTCAAACCAGACAAAGTCCCAGTATAGACATGGGGAGTGGATAAGAAACCCCAACGTTACCTAAGAAACTATTGGCAACTTATGGCTTCTGGCAGGGAAAGAGTCTGTCTCTTTGAAAAAGCATTCTATTACTTTTATTTTATATGTATGAGTGTATTATCTGTATGTATCCATGTTATGCAATGCTCATGGAAGTCAGAAGAGGGTGTCGAATCCTCCCTTGAACTGGAGTTATGGATGGTTGTTAGCTGCCATGTGGGTGCTAGGAACCATACTGGGTCCTCTGCAAAACACCCAGTGCTCTTACTGCTGAGCCATCTCTCCAGCCCCAAGAACCAGTCTCTTTTAAGGGTATGACTCTTGGTAGGTTAACCAGGATCCAGTGGAAGGACCCACACAGAAGGATATTTGGGGACAAAAAGTAGACTCTATAGGCCTTAATGTAGCTAACTATGTAATAGAGTGCAGGCCTTACTTTTGTAATTTATGATAATGAGAGAATATACATGTAAAAGAAGAGCCCAAATAGGTTTTTTATTAAATTTGTTTTAGTGTGTAATAATTTACATATTTACTGGGTACACTATGCATATGATCTTCACTGATCAAACCAGGATGATTTGGATTTTTTCTATTATTTCTTTATATTTAGAACCTCTAAGTGCCTCACTTGTAGTTTGTCTAAAATTCAAAAGAGGATATTGTGAACTATAGTGCCCTACTGTGCTGCAAAATACCAGAACTTATTCTTCCTAACTGCCTGCTAGCCTCCTCCCTCCCTCTTTCCTCTGTTGGATTTTTGTCTTTGAAAGGTCATTTACTATTATGATCTGAGTTATACTGTCCCCAAATTCATGTTAATGTTTCAACTCCTTGTGCCTAAGAATGTTACTGTATTTGGAACAGTGTCCCTTAAACAGGTCATTAAAAAATAAAGTAAGACCATTCATGTGGAGTCTAACCCAACATGAGTGATAGTTTTCCATATAAGAAGTGATTACGTTCAGGGCATAGGGCTGAAAAGACAGCTCAGCTGGTAAAGCGCCTGCTGTCCAAGGATGAGGACCTGAGTTAGCATCCCCAGGATTCATGTAAAAAGTCACCCCCAGTGCTGATGTGGAGAGGGGCTGTGGAGACAGGCAGACATCCCAAGTCACTGAGTGGCCAGCTTAGCTGATTTGATAAGCTCCAGGGTCTCAAAAAAAAAAAAATAAGAGAGCAGCTAAGAAAGCTCCTGACATTGACCACTGGCCTCCACACACATATGCACCTACATGCACAAGTGCACACATCTACACACACACACACACACACACACACACACATACACACTGGGGCAGTACATAGATAGAGGGATGGCCATGAAGATCTAGCAAGAAGGAGATACCAAATATGCTGATATCTTGACCTTGGACTTCTAGCTTCTAGAAGAGTAAAGAAATATATTTCTGTTGCTTCAGTTATTCTGTTTTTGCTTTTTTTGGGGGGGGGGGGCTAGGTATAGCTCTAACCAAACAAATGCCATTTGCTATTGATTTTGGCTTTCATTCTTAGTGAACACTGAATATGCCTTTAGTGCTCAAAGTTACATTTTCAGGCATTTGGATAGTACCCTGCAATCTATGGACCTTAAGAAGTAAGACTATTTAATGTAAGTTCTGAATGAGGCTTTTGTTTTGTTTTGTTTTTGCTTTTTGTTGTTGTGTTGCTGAGTTTTGTTTTGTTTTGTTAAGACAAGGTCTCATGATGTAACTATGCAGTCTGGGCTGGTCTGGAACTTGCTGTATCTACCAGGCTGGTCTTGAACTCATAGAGATCTGCCTGCCCCTACATGTCAACTGCTGGGATTAAAGGCATGTGCTACCATGCCTGGCCCATATGGGTTAGTTTTGAAGAGTGCCAGCTAAGTGAACCATCACGTTTCTCCTGACCAGTGATATTAGGAACCATGGCCTTGAACCATTGCCTAGAAGATTATTTCATTTTGGCATGGCTTTTCTGAGTAGTAAGTTTTACAGACTAGATTACAAAGTGCTATCCTGGAGACACAAATCCAAACCAGGGGCTCAAGGTCCACATTTGTCACAAGCATGTTTGATCCATAGAGTGGTTTAAAGCAAATTCACATAAAACCCCAAATTTCCTGCCTTCCCTTCTTTCTGTGATCAAAACCTAGCTGCCCCTTGAGTGGGATGCTTCCCTCTAGTGAGTCACAGCTGTCCTCCCGCAACCCCTTCCCTATTGCCACTTATGTCTACCCCTTTCACCTGTTACCCAAGTACCTAGCCCAGGTAATTGAAATAAACAAGTTAGTGGCTCTGAGATGGCTGGCTCTGAAACATGCCCATTGAATCAAAGCATTTGGAGGTGAAAAGAGTTTGGGCAACCTAGGAGATTATGCATATCTATGTGTATATATAGTCACACAGACTTTCTTGCCGATTCTCAATGTATATCAATATAGTTAAAAACCCTGAGAAGTTTTGCAATGAAGAAATCCACTTAACCTCATTCTCCAGCATTGCTCATTTTTTTAAAGTAGGAAGTGCCATTTTCTTGAGTAACCTGTATATGCCATCTTGTGGAATTGTTATTCTGTGGAAAATGATTTAGGAAATGCTAGATTGGTCCCACCTGAATGCTAAAGAATGAATTGGAGAATTAGAATTCTGAAAATTACCAAATGATTTGCATATGTGTAAAGAATACTTGTAAATGTTAGAAAAGTACATGTAACTGATTAAAGATAGTATTATTTTTGTGATGTTATTTGATTTACTGAAGAAATCAATATAAATGACCTCAAGTCACCAAGTGCAAGACCAGTGTTACCTGCTATGGGAAACAGTCTTTATAAAAGTGAAATATTTGCTCATTGTGAGAGAAAAATAGATTTTAGCTTTGAGAGAGCTGTATTTCAATTACTTTTGCCATGCTCCAGTGTCTTTGTTTTGCACTGCCATAACCATCTCTCTCCTTGTATTTCAGGTTAATGATCTGATTGGGTTGTAAACATTTTGTTAGACAAAACTTACACCCATTATACTTGTAGTCATTTAAACAGGGACGATGTGCAAACAAACCCAGATATCCTCTTGTATTAGCTATTTTATTAGAGTCATAATGTACAAATCCTGATTTGCATGTT
This sequence comes from Nannospalax galili, assembly GCF_000622305.1. Lineage (NCBI taxonomy): Eukaryota > Metazoa > Chordata > Mammalia > Rodentia > Spalacidae > Nannospalax > Nannospalax galili. Next base: position 5,605,352 of record NW_008357637.1, on the reverse strand, counting down.
CAACTGAATGATTGCAAACAGTTTTTGACACATAAATTCATGACTGTTCTCCATGCTTCCACTGAGCTTGGCGAAAGCGAATTGGTCTATTTGAGTTATCCTCCTTTGATTTCTCCAAGAAAATCAATATAATAAAGTAATTCTTTCCTGCCATCCTCTTCTTTGCTAAGCTCTTCTGAGAACAGTCAGAAGGTGTTTTTCCTTCAATTATTTCAGGCTTGTTTGCATTAAATCCTTTCCAACAGGCACCAGTAAATGTGTTCCCTTAATAAGGATGCCTCTCTTTGAAATAAGCTAAATAAAATTTTACATTTAAGGTGAGTAAGAGCCAGTTATGGAGAAAATTGCTCAATATCTGTTCTATTCTAATTTCTTTTTCCATGCAAAGCATGCTGCAACTCCATACTGAGGAACATGCGTGATGATGTGGCATGCATAATTCATGCCTCTGGCTTCTGCACACCCTTATTTTTTTCCATCAGATTTCTCCATATTTAGATCAGGTCAAGGGCTACTCTTCATTCTTAACAAAACTAACTTTTAAGGACTATGACATAAAATGTGTGGGCATTTTATTCTCAAGAAGAATATTTGATTGTGGTAATCTCATGAGCTTTTCTGAGGATGCTTTAGATTTTGTGTTGTGATTTTCATTTTATTAGATGGCAGGATCCCAATTACTTGAGTGGTTGGCATCCTTGCTTATAAATGTGCCTAGAGTGAAATCTTGCTTATTCACTGGGGATTAATGCAAGACCATGCCACCCAGTTCCCAGAATTCATCTTTCCACAGCATTATTTATTTATTTATTTATTATTTTACATATTTGAGTGTTTTGCCTACATGTATATAAGTGCATCCATGCTGTGAAATGCCAGTGAAGCCAAAAGAGAGAATTGTATCCTCTGGAACTGGAGTTAAGGACAGTTGTTAGCCTCCATATGGGTGCTGGGAACCAAATCCGGGGCCTCTGTGAAAGCAGCCAGTGCTCTTCACCGCTGAGCATCTCTCCAGCCCCTCCATGGCACTTATATAGTTTTTCCCCAAATGGTATTTTAATTATGGCAGGAATATATCTGGTCTTCAGTTACATAAAGTCCATTCCCCATTTTCCTTTCCCAGTTCCATTTTCTTATTTCTTTTACAACTGATGTTATACCTCATTAATTTCCCAATTGAATAGGCACAGGCAGTTCAAACTCAAGTCTATTTATAACCGACTTCTTCCTCCTTCTCCCCAAACCTGTTTCTACCATGTAATGAGTTAATACAAGCCATAAAATAAACCTGAATGCCATCTTTGATTCCTCATTCTACTCTGACACACATATCTGGACAACAGATCAACAGCCAAATCGAGTCAATTCTACTTTGCCAGAATCTTTTAAATCTTTCCTGTCTTAAGACGCCATCATTCTCTCTTGGACTACTGAACCTGGCCACCTGGTGCTCATATACACATTCACATGGGGGCATTGCTGCTACCTCCTGCCCCCACCCCCTTCAGAATCTAGGTTGGAATTGTCCACATGCTTAGAGAGACGTTAACATTTCCTCTCTGGAAGTTCTACTGCCCAGCCTTTTCCATTAATCACATTTATTGAGTGTGTGTAATGTGAAAGGACCACTCTCATAGGGGCTAGTAAGATGTAAGAAGTTGTGATCTCTGCCCCCAGGTAATCTAAATAATCAAGTTGACTTTTGTGGTGGGTGTGGGAGTGGTGATGCAAGGAAAACCATGCCTTATCGCTAGGGTAATATTCCACATTCACAGTCTTATTAGAGAGAATAGAAGAAAGAGCTAACAGACTTCAAAACCTCCCCAACTTTAGTGCCTCCCACACAATAATATTCTTAAACATAAATTTTAGCCTTTAAAATTAGGATCTTAACAGTGAGGGTTGCCTTTGACTTCAAGGAACATCCAAAGGTCAGCCATAATACTAAAATTTCTTCATCTCTGTTCTGAGGTCTGGTGTTTATAACTTCCTACCTCATACTGCTCCCTCCTCAAGGTCACGAGGGCCCCACAATATAGTCACACTAGAGGAGGAAGATTCTGGGATCACTTTTTGGAATTTAGCCCTTCCTGAGATATCTTTTCTGTAATAATGGATTTTCCTAAGCATAGGTCACACATAACACCAGGTTTTACATAATATTTCTTCTAGATGGTTTCCAAGTTTTCAGGGCAAGTTTCATAACTACAATTTGGTCAGTTTACTCATCTCCTATTCTGCATGCCACCACCTTCAGTGTCATGTCCAGTCTGCACCTAGGATTCCAGGACTGAGGCAACAGCATTCTCATTAAATAAGAGCAGATAACTCAGATCAAGTCTCCAAGGCACTCTGACTTTTAGCACCTGATACACTTTCTTTAATGAAGCCTTTTTCTCTCCATGATATGACTCCATTAGACACCAAGAAGCTTGAGCATATCAAGTATTTTGTTTATCTGGCCTTTCTCAGAGGTACTGTCTGTCGTCATAGATGTCTGCAGTAAATATAGCAACAGCATCACTGGGTGTGTGAAGCGATTAGATTTATGAGGCACATAAACTGCAAAGCTTCTAACAACCATAATTCCTAACTTCAATCATAATACCAGTATTAGTGTCATGTTTTCAGAGGATTTTATGTTTCTAAAAATATCTTAATTGTGGTTACCATGTTTACCCTGTAATCCTTTAATTGGAAAGTGAAAAGGCTGTGCCAGGGATGCAGCTAGAGAAAACAGCCTCTCCTTCTATACTATGTGGGGAGTGGGACAAGATGGATTATCCAGCTTGCATGTTTTGCAATTAAATTAGATAAAATTTCCTTGGAAAATAGAGGATCTACACTAATAAGATGGCCAAGCAAATGTGGGGGTAGAGAACGAAGGGCAGGATCTTTGTCCCTCCCTCTTGGCTCTCTACCCTCTTATCCTGTCCCCAGGATGATTCTGCCTGAATGCCTCCAACATGATCTCATCCTAATTATTTAGCGTCATTTGAAAAACCTTTGGAAAGATGCCAACCATCAGTCTATTCTCCTTTTGACCCAGGTCCCAAATGTTAGCCAGGTGCTTGATACAGGACCCTTGGCCTGTGAAATCTCTCTTTGACTTTTAGCGCTGAAAGGAAGACAACACTCATTAAGTTAACTTAGAACACACACACACACACACACACACACACACACACCTCAAAGGAGGGAAAACAATTGCTATTAGGCTGCACAAAAATTGGTTCTTTGGTCTCGCTATTTATAGTACTGCTCTTTCAGGGTTAACTGTAAGAACTGTTGAGGTACAATGATGGTTTTTACATCTTTTTAGAATTGGAGAGATTTGAAGTACTCAAGATTTAGCCACTGAAAGATGATTCTACATAAACATTACTGAACTTAACACCCTGACAGATGTAGATCTAGCCAGAGATGGAGAGGCAGGGGTGCTGCCTGCCTTTCTTTCTTAATGAACTTTAAAAAAAAAATTAAAACATTTTTCTGATGAATACATACAGATGAAAGTTCGGCATATAACATTCAAATGACAGAGATGTGTGAAGTAGTAGAAAATTTCATCCTGTAATGATCTCCAATATTAGCAACTTGGTGTATGTTGTTACAGGTTCTTTTCTATTTCTAGCCAAATATAATACTTTCCAGAAATGAAATAGTGCTATGTGTGCTATTTATGGGCAGATTTTTCACTTATTATGGACAATGTATTACAGACACTCTTTTGGAAAAGGAAATATACATTTGTTTCAATTGATTTAACTTTTTTTTTCTTTTTTAAATTTTATGTGTGTTAGTGTACTGCCTGCCTGTATGTGCTCTGGTGTCATGTGGTGCCCTTAGAGGTCAGAAGAGGGCATCATATTCCCCTGGAACTGGAGTTATAGATGGTTGTTAGCTGCCATGTCAGTGCTGGGAATCAAACCAGGTCCTCTGCAAGAACAGCTAATGCTCTTAACTGCTGAGCCATCTCTCTAGTCCCAACACACAACTTTAGAGGGGGACAGAATGGATCACTTAAAATCTAAAAGCCTCCAAACCAAGAAATAGAATTCTTGATTAAAATTTCTTGTTTTCTCAGGAGCAGAGGTTGGCAGATCTCTGTGAGTTCAAGTCCAGCCTGGTCTACTTAGTGAGTGCCAGGCCAGCTGGGACTACAGGGAGACTCTGTCTCAAAAAAGACAAAAAGAAAAAAAAATCTTGTTTTCTTTTTCCTTTATAACATGTATATTTTCTTAACCTGCACTTAGGTTGTACTTATAAAACATCCCTATAAACATGGATAGAGATGAACAATAGAATGGTTAAGATGTGAATGGCAACTGCCCAACAGCATAAAATGCTCTGGGGGCCAAAAGGTCTGCATTTCAATGGCGTGCGGCTGCTTCTCTGGTGGGCTGTGCAGGGTTGGTGCTCTGTCTCAGAGCAGTAAGAAAGAGACCTGGGAGTACAGATTAAAAAGCAAGTTTTCTGGGCATGGTGGCACATGCCTTTAATCCCAGCACTCAAGAGGTAAGGGCAGGAGGATCCCTGTGAGTTCGAGGCCAGCCTGGCCTACATAATGAGTTCCAGGCCTGCTGGGGATACAGGAGGACCCTGTCTCAAAAAAAAAAAAAAAAAAAAAAAAAAAAGAGTGACTTTTGCATTTGAACTAAAATGAAGGGAGGAACATTGGTTTCTTAATTAAGTTCTACTTAGACAAAACAGCTACCTTTTTAATTTGTGTGCCTGTGTATGTACCTGTGCGTGCATGTGTGGAGGCCAGAGGTAGACTTCAGGGATCTTTGCCACTCTGCATCGTATATTTAAAATAGGGTCTCTGAACTTGCGAGCTTGCTGTTTGAGCAAGGCTGGCCAGTGAACCTGAGAGACCCACTTGTCTCAGGTTCTGAGCACTAGGCCACCATGCCTGGCTTTTTCTTTTCTTTTTTTTTTTCAGGATAACTTTTTTTTTGAGCTTTGAAAATTCCATACAACATTTCCCACTCAAATCCAGACCCCCTCCTCCATCCATGCCTCCTCTTGTTCCCACCACCAAACCCTATGCACTCTGCCATACATGCTAAGTCCTATTCATTCAGGTGTTTGTACTCAAGTGTCCTTTAGTGTAAATGTGGCCACTGGAGTCTAGTCAGTCCATCTAGTGGTCGTATGTAAGTCATACTCTCCCTCACCCATCAACAATCAGGTTCAAATATTTCTCAATCTAGCGCTGGCCCACCACCTATTTTTCACCTCCCCTTTGGGCCCCTGTTTCATGGAGCTGACATGGATCCCACACTCGATGCCACCGCTGCCACAGGCTCACATGAGCAAGCCTCCAGTGGCCTGGAGGCCTCCACCTCCCTGTAATTATGAACCTTTTGGCATTTCATAGTAGAACTGGATCATAAGTTATTTAACATCTCCCCTGCTGATGGATATTTAAGTGATCTTTAATATTTTGTTCTTGCAAATAACGTTTCTGAGAACATCTCTCCATGTGTCCTTGAATGCTAATGAGAGTATTTCTTCTAGATAAATTCTTAAAAAGTGATATTAAAGTTTTTAGTTACTCTTAGACAGATTGACATGTGTTAGAAAATTGTTTTGCAATTGTACGTCACTTTTCTGGTTTTACCAATAATATTTGAAGAGACTGTTTGCCACACTTGGGCATGGGCATTGGGCATCTCATCTAAGTGGAATCTATTCCTGGATCCTGGCTAGGGGCCCAGATAAAACTCCCACACTCTTACTTTGCTATTTCTTACAGCAGTCATATGACTGGCTCTTCTGTCATTCAGATGTACATGTTCTTTATTTTTCTTATTTTCCAGTAGAGTTTTCATCTTTTCAATACTAAAATATGGATTCCTTTTATGTTATTACATTTATACTAGAAGGTGGAAATAATTTTCTAAAGGTATTTATTATTTTTGATTGTATAATCTGATTGCTAAAATCCTGAAAAACAAATGTCTTCCCCAATGAGATGATAAATATAGTTTTCTATATTTATATTAGCTTGATTTTTGAGATCTTTAATAAGAATTTAACTTAGTTCTCTCCAAATGGTTATTAATGGCCTCTGAAACATTTTACGAGTCAGCCCTCCTTTCCTTACTGATTTTAAATGCTCTACTTAAAAACAACAAACATCTGTATTTTCATGGCTCTCTTTCTTTACTCTCTGTTCCATTGATCTAGCCATACCATACCATATTGGTTTAGATGCAATTCCTTCACAATACATTTGAATGTGGTAGTATACATTTTTTCTAGTTATATCTTTTTTCAAAAATTTCTCAGGTATTTTAATCATCTGATCTTTGAGATTAATTTGATCATCAATTTTTAAACATTGATGAAATTTGGGATTAAAAATTATTAATGTACCCTTTGTTTTGAAAATTGTCATTTTTTTCTGTCTTGCTGAGCATGTTGTGAGTACTCATTGCTCTTCAAATATGCATACAAAAACAGCAAACAAAAATGGTGTGGGGCTAAGAATGGCCTTCCAAACTGATCATGTTATGAACGGCTAACAATGACAGGCAGATCAATACAAGTGATGTTTGAAATTGGAAAGTGCTGCAGAGAGAGGGAAGAAAGTACAGAATGAACGTGGGAAGGTAGTGAGCTGTAGATGACAGGAAGTGAGAACTAAGATCATGGCATGGCTGATTGGAGAGAAAGATAAAAACACTGACACGACTGGCCGGGTGGAGAAGGGCAGGAGGGTGCTAGTGTGGGTTCCACAGTCTCATTCTTGAAGGAGGGGGACTGGCTGAGGTGGAGTGTGGGCATGGGAATGTGGAGTCCTTATAGCTAAGGCTGGACTGCTTGGCCAGAAAAGATTTTGAGTTCACTTAGCACGGAGGGAAATAAAATTGAGGGGAAGTGGGAAAAGGATGAGATGGGCAGACAGACCCAAATCATAGCTGGGTATGGTGGCACATGCTTGTAATTCCAGCATTTGAGAAGTTGAAGAAGGAGAATCCCTGGAGCTTAATACCAGCCTGTGCTACATAGTGAGTTCAAGTTTAGCCTAGGCTACATAGCAAAACACTGTCTCAAAAAAAAAAAAAATTAAAAGACTATTCAAATCAGAAATCAAGATAGATAGAGAGTGCTGCACAGGGGTCAATGACTGCTAAGGACAGGGCTTAGTTCAGGACATTACTGACCATGAGGACCTTGTCCAATGCCCCTTGCCAACCTCCACCCACCTACATATCATTTGTGGGGGGCTTCTGCATGACATATATATATATATATATGTATATATATATATATATATTCCTAATTCACAGCAGTGGCAGACATCTGACCAAAGCTTGGCCACATTTCCCCTAGTGGAGGTGGAACTAGGATAAATAGAAGCAGATGGATCTGTTCATCTTTAAGCCATTCCATATCAATATGTAAATCTCTAGAGGTCTTCTCTACTGGTTCATTACATGGACTGGCAGGCAGATAAAAATACATTTTAAGAGAATAAAGTATATATACACATAAAAGACATAATTCTTTCCATTACAGCTTACTTGTGAGACCCAGATGTATTCTGTACTGAGAATTCAGTGGGATTTTTCCAGCCACCCTTGTCTTCTGTACAAATGCTGATCAAATTGGGCTTTTGCCACATTGAGTCTTAGAGGTCTCACCTGATACCCCAAACCAAAAAAAGGTAGACTGACAAAGCCATGGACTTCTTTTTAAATAACAATCCAAGATCTACATAAGAGAATGTAAATATTGTTGGTGGAATTCTAGAAAGCTGAGATTCAACAGGAGAGGTCTAGAAGCAGAAGTCAGAGTTCTGCTTTTAACTAGTCCAAACCTGGTAGCTAGCAATGGTGGCAAGAACCTTGGAAGAGAAGGAGGAACTCAGGCCCAAACAGAACCCTGTCATCTTGAAAAACAATTACTTAGCTTTCTGGGAATAACATAAAACAGAGCAGTTGTGCATTTTTTGCTGTTCTTGCCCTACAGGGACTTTTGGAGATACAGTGCAAGGACCAGGTCCACTGGTAGAATGTAAAATACTATAACTGTGGAAGTTGTTATTCCAGCTACCCCATAGAACCTACATTATGTCACTATGCTCTCTGGGACAAAGTTCTTATAAGCTTGGTGGCCTACTGATGTGTGAACATGCCTGTTTTATAGAAGGGTGTCAAGAAAGATGCAGGGTAAGGCTAGGGCAAACTTTGTGGTGTGTGTGTGTGTGTGTGTGTGTGTGTGTGTGTGTGTGTGTGCACATTCTTAACCTAGTCTGTAGGAATGGTTCCTCTGAACACAGCATAGATGATGCGAAGTGAGGCTGTCCAGAGTTGTGCCATATGGCAGTCCTGGTGTCAGAGTTATATCTGAAGAGAATGCTCTTTCATACCGGCAGTGCTGGAGGTAGAAGGGAACCTTAGTTAAACATAAAAATAACCCTCAACTTGAGGAATTCCCCCGGCAGCTTTGTCACAGCTGCATTGTCCAAACCTTTGGGAAAAGACTGAAAACACTAAGAAAAGCATGGTTCTGGCTGGTACCTGAAGGCACACACCCCATAAACTGTGTCAGCACCCCATAAACATGCCACTTTTAATGGCAAGTGCATGTCCCTATTCACCACTATCGTTTATTCTACCACAAAGTCTCCCAGAACTTTGTTTCTAGAATTCCTTTTATCTTAGCCATTAAACCAGCCTTGGAGAGATATTGGGGTCAGTGGTCCTAGACCTGAGTCATATCTCCCCTGACCTCACCTGAGCAGTAATCTAACTAGCGACAAAGACTCTTGAGTAATGAAAACAGCCTTGTGGCAGCCTTCCTGATCAGCTAGCATTTCACAAAGTTGAACCCATCAATCGTCCAATAATGGTTTATGAACGTTCACCCTGGAATAGGGGCACTACAGAACATCTGCTATGGTGAGATAACGGCATGGGGAGGTGCTTGGGGGTTAGATGGTGTATAAAGGAACAGGCACAAAGATGAGAAGAGGGTCACATGACCAAACAGTGACATAAAATGTGGAAAGATATTGTGGGGTTGTACCAAGAAGACCAAAGAGGGGATGGACCTGGTGTTGCAAAAAAGAACCCAAAGAACATCCCATCTAGATCAATGATAACTTACCTGGTCCTGAAGGACAAAAAGAAGAGAAGAAAAGAAAGACAAGAAAAGAGCTTCTTGCTGAGTGGAAAGACCTGCTCCAGATTAAGAGTCTTGTCCTCTGAGTCTCATCGTTCTACTAAAGGGAATGGCCTCCCACAAGAAAGCCCAGGAGAACCTACAGCAATGGTGTTGGCATACACTAGACCCAGGCAAACTCGAGCAGACAAAAACCCAACACACAACTGTGGAAATAGACAGCAGGCCCCAATCTTAGTCTAAGAATTAGGCAACTGGTTACTGCTGGAGGAAGAGCTGATCTCCTTAAAGAGAGGGACTCTAGATAGGTTGACCCCAGTGAATGATCTTGCACTGAGGGACATCTGGGGACACTAACTTGACGTGATAGACCTTAACACAAGTAACAGAATGCATGAATTCCAGTGGGGGCCGATGGGAGGGTGCCAATGGGGAAGGGGTATAAAGATGATAATGATGTTCTGTATGAAATAAAATAAAAATTCAATAAGAAATTTACAAAAAATTATACAATTAAGAGAATTCTGGAAATAAAGCATGCTTGTTTTCTTTTTTTTC
>NW_008357637.1:5594706-5595067 GCF_000622305.1 Nannospalax galili | reverse complement strand
CCCTTTAATCTTTGGTTATACTTCCCTTTTGGGTGTTTAAGGACATACAATTGGACCAGATAAACTGATTTGTTTTTACTCTTGAGGTCAGTAGAGGATCTGTTCCTCAGGGGTCCCATAGGTTTGTGAGGAGCCCCTGGCTCCTTTCTTTTACCAGTTCCATCTATGTGAAGATAAGTCAAAGGTCCTGCTTGACCATTGTTGGCTTCTCTTGGAAACATGGAGGAAATGATTCCTCCGTGTTGACCCTCCGCTTTATAGACTGGATACTGGTTCAAGTCCATCAGGTCGGGTCTCCTTGGCCTCCTTGATCAAGAGGTCAGATGACCCACCACCGTTACAGGACATTTTGTGAGATGAT
>NW_008357637.1:5577448-5591548 GCF_000622305.1 Nannospalax galili | reverse complement strand
CTTTTGATTTTATATTGTCGAGGCCGGATTGATTTTGTCTTCAGGAGTTCCGCGGTGGCCCAACTCCAATGTGGATCAGAAGTTTTCAGGCTTTCTCCTTAGGTCTGGAATCTTCTAAGAATGCTTCTGGCCTCGGGAACTTGAGTGTTGGACTGACCTGGCCATGCAGGGATGCAAAGGCAGATGGGGAGGGAAGAAGCCCCAAGATTTCCCAGGGAGTGGATTGAGTAGCTGGGTTGTACTGGATGCAAAGGATCAGGGAGGGTAAAGGTAAGCCTCAGAGCCCCAGAAAGAGGCAGGCAGCCCCAGAAAGAGGCGTGGTGCAGGCCCAGGGAAGCAGAGAGAGGTGAGGTCCGGGCCAGGACCAGAATCGGTGCTCCTGGGGCAGGGACTAGGGACTGAGTTGGTCTGGCTGAGAAGGATCAGGAAGCAGTATTGGTTCCCCAGGTGTCTGGGGCCCCAAGGCTAGGAATGGCGCCGGTCCCAAACTAGGAGTATAGAACGGCGGGGGGGATGGAAGGGTGAATGTGGCTTAGAGAGTCCCGGCACAGAGAGCTGCGCTATAGACTTACCCCAAGAGGCCTGAGGATAGTAGTGCAGGCTAGAAGAGTTAGCCGCTGGTGCAGGCCCAGGGAAGCAGAGAGAGGTGAGCACGGGGCCAGGACCAGAAGCGGTGCTCCTGGGGCCCAATTCTGGAAATAAAGCATGCTTGTTTTCTTTAAAGGCATTTGGTATCTTTCATTTTGTGACTAAGATGGAAAAGTGTGGGAAATATATTTATATTTAATTATGTAACTAAGTTAAAACATACATCATGATTTATCTTTTGTTAAATAATATATAATATTAGCATATTTTAAAATGTGTTTTGGTAATACCATGATTACTTTTATTCAATAATTTAATACCTGCATGTATTATGCATTAGAATGCTATATGTCAATATTAAATTTTTATATAGAAAGAAAATATCTGTGAAGAAGATGGAAAGACATAGAGCTAAGCATTTTAAAAGAGCTGCTCAACAGTTTAATGTCACCCAGAGTAAGTGGAATTGTGGAGCACTGGACTTTACAGAACCATCTAATTAAAACTAACTAGAAATGCAAATTTCTCCAGAGCTATTGTGACAGAAACATTGGGGATGGAGTCAAGGAATTACCATTTTCACCAACTTTCTAGATCATTCTCTATCATGATCACAAGTCTATATAATTAGACCTGACTTTTCCTTTGAATCCTGAACCTGTATACTTAAAAGGCTTCTTAACATTTCAATTGAATATCTCAACAGGAATTCTCAATTCAACTTGTTCCTGACAAAATTCTTCATCCCCTCAAAACCTTGTCTTCCTTCAATAAATGGCACTTCCATCCATCTAGGTGCTTGGGCAAAACCTGAGTCACCCTTCTTTCCTTCAAATTTGATACTGCCTTTACCTCTTGAATGAGGACTGTGAAATGATGCCCCAAAAGCTCATGTGTTGAAGATTGGTCCGCACGTACTGACTGGTGCTATTGGCAGGAATTTTAGGAATTAGGGCCTAAAGTTGGAGAGAGTAAGTCATTGGGGGTGTGTTCTTCATATGCATATTGGGGCCCTGGCCTATTCTTGTCCATCTCTGCTTCTTGGGCATCATGAGGAGAACTGTCAGCTCTGCTGTGTGCTTCCTACCACTATTTCCTGTCTTGTTACAGGCCCAAAGGTAGCAGAGCAAGGTTTGAAACCTCTGAAACCATGAGCCAAATAAAGACTTCTTCTCTTTAAGTTGATTCTCTCAGTTATTTTGTCACAAGGCCAGAAATCTGACTAGTACAGTTGCTGTAGGATATCATGATCCTGCCACTTCTCGGCACTGATGCCATCATGGAGCCTGCTCTAGGTCCCACCGTCTCCTCTGAGACCCTACAGTGACCTCCTCTGGTCTCCCTGCCCCCACTCTTGCTCCCTATTCCTTCTCAGAACAGCCTCACTGACCTTTGATACTCTCAATAGCATCTTGCTGCATAAACAACTGACCCCAGACTTGTCTTGGCCTACAAGACCTTGGTCTGGTTCCTGGCTACCTTGCTCAGTGTTTTATCCTCCGATCACTGGCTACTCTGGATTTCTTTCTGTTTTTGCACACCAAGATTGTTTCTGCCTCAGGGTGGGCTTTTGTATTGTAAAATCTTACACTTAACATGAAATTCAGGCTTCTCCTCAAGACAACCTCCTCAGAGAAACCTTCCCTTGTAAGTCCACTCACTCTTCTGTCATTTTGCTACCTATATTTTAAATGTATTTTTATGCTCATTCTCTTACTCCTAGATGGAATATAAACCTCAGATGTAAAGGAAAGGTATGCCTAGAACACTGCTTAGCAAATAATATGCATGCAAAAATATTTCTTGAATGGCGGAGCCACTGGTATAAAAGAAAGGTTGAGACTGGCAATCAGACAGTCAGCTCTGGCTTTTAAATCTTCATCCTGGCTCAAGTTTCCAAACCAGTAACATGGGGCCTTATATAAGAACCTGATTCTTCTGCCACCCCTGCTATCTTTCCCCCTTCCTGATATCTATCATTGAATCAACCCTTCTTCATGTCCCATGGAGCACATTTGCTAAAACTTTATCCTTATAATCTCCTTTCTCCCCACAAGGCATGGTGTGACCATGCAGAGCTGTATCATCCACATGTTGGGATAATTAAGAACACACACAGCTGGTTTCAGCATGTAGAGTCATTAAGAAAACTAAAACAACACCAATGTTGGGTATCTAAAATGAAGTAGATAGAAAATAGAATGGTGGTTTCCAGGATCTTGGGGGAAAATGGGAAGGGGAATTATTCTAGAATGGGTATGGCACTTCAGTTAGGAAAGGTGAAAAACTTTTGTAGATGGATGGTGGTGCTGGCTGAACCACATTGTAAATGTTCTTAATGTCACACAACTGTACATGGCATATATTTTGCAATTTAAAATAAAAAAAAAACAAACAAAAAATGATCACTGCTCAAACCCATCAGCATTTGTGAGGATAGGGCTTCAGTGTCAATATTTTTTTCAACTCCTCAGGTGACACATCAAAGCTTTCTTCCACTGTCTTCACACTTGTTCGCTATCTTCATGATTTCAACTTCAGATGACCATCTGCATTTTAGCCATTGCCTCTCATGACATACCCTAGAGTTGTCTCTCAGGGGAATGTAAAGTCCCCTTTGTCCTATGACTACACTTTCTCCTTCTATCAATTTGCTCCTCTTGGACCCTAAATTCTCCAAATATTGAAACAATTTCTGCACATCCTCACCAACAATTGATAATTTTTGCTTTACTTTTAAATAACAGCTATCCAAATAGCTATTTGGATATGGTATGAATTACATAGTTTTAAAGACCCAGGTGGTATTGGAGAAAATGAATTTGCATGAGACCTCGGTGAGGTTGACTTTGTTGAGAAGGGCTCAGCATGCTCCAGGTGCTTCAAGAATAGAAACAGAAAGACACCTCTGTGAAGCTCTGAGCTGGACGGGCGATTACATGCAGTCATTAGCAACCAGTTGTTCTGGCAAGGACTATCGTAGATATTCTTGTTGGTAACCATCAGATTCACCCATCCTGTGTCAGTAGAAATGTGGGTGCTTCATTTACAAATTATTTATTTTTGCTGGTAGGTGAATTTAGTATTACGTTTATTCCAGGGATTATAAAATAGAATGATTACATTTGTGAGTTGGTCTCCTGTGACAGCTCGATCCTTTTTTTTTTATCTCTGTCTTCATGAAGAACTTTGTATCAAAGGATTGTCTTGGTTAGTGGTAAGGTTGTACTGGAGTTGCAGGCAGTCCAGAGTTGACTTCTTCAAGAGAAAGTAAGAATCCTGCTCTCTATCTTTAAGGGGCTTCTGCTCTTCCTAGAATGTGACAGAGCCTAGGCTTATAGTAGGACTTGTAAATATCCCATAAGGACATTGGTTACATCTGGTATAGTCACTGTGACCTCTGTGTTGATCATTTTGCACATGAGCTATTGGAGTCTGCTCTGAAAAAGACTAAGCAAGAATTTAACAAAAGAAATGCACCCAAAGGAGGAAAATGGAGGGGTAAAGAAGTCTAGAACTGTTGAAGGTACAAATGTTATTTTGATTGGACAAGATAGGGCTGGTCCTCTCCTGAGAGGAAAAGGAAGGGAATGAGCCATAAGAAATGACTTCAGGAGTCAGAGAGATGGCTCAGTGGTTGAGTACTGGCTGCTCTTACAGAGGACCTGGGTTCAGTTCCCAGCACCCACATGGTGGCTCACAACCAACTGTACATCTAATTCTAAAGAATCTGAAGTCTTCTTCTGGCCTCCACAGGCACTGGGCATGCATGTGGCTCACTTACATATATGTAGGCAAACACTCATACACATAAAATAAAAATAAATCTAACCTTAAAAAAAGAACCGGCTTCAGGACTTTAGGAGATTATAAAGTATAAGAAAGTATGTACTCTAGAAAGAAGGATTGAAACAAATGACTGAAATGCACAGGAATATTTTTAAAGTTTCTATTAACATACATTAACTATACATAATAATGGGTTTCATTATGACATATTAATAAATGTATGTAATGTATTTGATTATGGTCACCTCCCTTTACCCTCCCTCATCCCACTCCTGCAGGTCCTCTGCTTCTTCTTAGCTAGTCCCCTTTTCTACTTACATGTCTATTTATTTATTGACTTAATGAGTTTCATTAGAGCTGCTTACCAGAGCATGGTCAACTTACCAGTGGCTACACTACTGAAGAAAATGTTTCTCCATTTCCTAGAAACCACTAACCACATATATATATATATAATTTTATTTTTCATGAGGGAAATACCTTGGAGCTACAAGAAAGAAGTGCATCTGTTTTAGAAGTTTTCTGCCTCTAGAACTATTGAAGATGAGACTAAACAACTAGTAGGCAGGGAAATGACACAGGGTTTAATATCCCTAAGATCAGAAGAATCCATAGCAATTGTGTTAATCAGCTTTCTGTCATTGTGAGGTAATCAGTCTAAAAATAAGAAAGATTTATTTTGGCTCCTAGTTTTGGCTTCAGTTTGTTGCCTTTGTTGTTTTGTACCCATGGTGAAGCAGCATGCTATGGCAGGAGTCCTTGAGCAAGAGTGAGAACAAGCGTCTCAAAGTTTCCTCATTTATATGACCAGAAGACTAGATCCATCTCTTAAAAGTTTCACTACCTCCCAATAGTGTTATTAGTGGTATGAGCTGGGTACTAAGACTTTAACATATGGGCCTCTATAGTACATTTCTCTAAACCAACAACTAAAGCCTACTGGACATTGAGGAAGAAGTGGTTATGGTGGGATCCTTGACTGCAGCTGAGGAAAAGGGTGCATTCTGTGGTATTGTTCACCCTGCTACTCTGAGCCTACATAATGAAGGGAAGTAATTTTCATTTTTTATTGCAAGCAAAACACGGCCCCTTTCACACAACGGACCAAGTGTTTATCGAAATAGCAAAGATCATTAAGGCTAGAGTCAGAAATTGCTGACCTAGAGGGAAGATCTAGATGTAGAAAATACAGTGTTAGCCTCAGGGACAGAGCAGGCAATCTGGAAAGCTGATTTGTTCCCTCCTGGAAACTTCTGTGGAAATATCTGGGAGGGTCCCAATACCCTAGAGGGTACGCTTTTCTGGAGTACAGAGATCTAGATGGAGTCTTTGCAACAATGGCCCTTCCTAAAGCCAGCTGTGAACTTTCCTGCACAGAGTGTGTGGTGTTTTCATTCAGGGTCTACCTGGAATAATGCAGGGTTCTGTGTGGGATGATTCATACACTGTGGAATCTTCATGTATATGGCAGAAACATTCATGCTAAAGCTTGCATTGACAAAAAACACACAAGTTTTAAAAAATCTCTGGGGGTAGGGGGGAAGTACTTACTGGAATTTTGAGTACTAGTTTTAATTTTCCTATAAAACAGCATCTGAACTCACTGAAGTAATCTCCTTTTTACCCCTTGTCAATTCTGGAATTTATTAGGCCCAAATGCAGGAAGAAGGGATGGCTAGCTCTGTGCCTTTTGCTCTCTGTTCTGGATTCCTGGAACATTTGACTGCTTTGTTAGAGAGGATACTGCTGAACAGGGAGTGGGATTGTAACTAATTACCTGTGTGCCTGCTTAGGTGAGCTGCAACAATTCCATTTTCTCACCCTTTCCTTCATGCCAAAAAATCACTAATGAGGCTGTTAAAGGAGATATGACATGTCTATGACTCTGTTTTCAGTGGTGGTGGAAAGAAAAACAAAACCCTTGGTGACTGTGAGCTCTTGCTGGATATTTTATCACTGCTGATGGTTAATTACTGTCAGATAATACTTTGGGTGATTAATTGACCTTTCTTAGCAAAAACAACAAAGGCTAGTTAACTAAGATAGCAGAAAGCAAGAACACACTTCGTTGTATTGCTGCGTCTATCGGGATGACTCTCCGTTTGTAACCCTTCCTTCTGATTGTATCTACTTGGGAAATGATACCACAAGTATTTTCTCCCCTTTACCATGGGTCTTCACCTAAATGGCTTCACGTCTATTGCTAAGTGTTATTTTTAGAGTCACCAAGATAGATCATTTTACTCTGAAAATGAGTTGTTCACTATATGAAAAAAGCAAAGAACAATGCACACACATGAGATTTTATTCATGTTTCTACTTCCAACACCTTTCTAGTCGCTTCTATTGCAACTTGGGCCTGGTGGGCTTTATGTCAAAACTGGAACCTATTTCACTGGTGCTGCTAATGACTCATATATTATCTATGATTATGGAGCATTTTAGGTAAAATGCTGTAAGATATGAAGAACCATGCTGATTTGACCCTTCAGAAGTTCATGATGTAGCTAGGAAGACATATACATATGGGGTTTATTCAAGTTGTCTAGGGTCCCTGCCCTGCCACACACTGCTGTGGCTTCCTTCAGAGCAGTTAGCTTCTGCCCCAGCCCTTCTCCTGAGATCCTGACTGGTAGATCACGTCCCTCCTAGCCTATCCTTCATGCGGTGCCAGTGGAACACACCCAGAGGAACTCCTGTACTCCTATCAAACCTGCTCTTTTCTCCTGAATGTTTCTGTTATGTGGAGCCACTGGGTTATCTCAGGTCTCCCTCAATAATGCAGTTAGGTCTATCTCAATCCTGTCAATTTAAGTCCTCTATAATCCCTCTCCTCCCCTATAATCCCTCTCCTCCCCTATATTCTCCATTCTCCACCACCCACATCCACCACCAGTTTTTTGTTGCCTAAACTTTGACAATACCCTAACAAATTTCTTCAGTTTCTGATTTCTCATGTTCTCAAGAGTGGTTTCTCTAAATGGAAGATCTGATTCTGTTACTCTCTAGCTCCTTATAAGCCTTCAGTGATTACAAACAAAGCAAAACTTTCCAAGTTAGGCATATGACTCCATCCAGGTCTGGCTTGTACCTCCCACTTGTGTGGAACTTTCTGCCATCTGTATTTCATCTTTTTCCCTAGTCCTCTCTATCCACAGTACTCTGCCCTCTTTCAACTCCTACTTAACTCCACTCTCCTAACTAACTCCCATCCCCACTCTCCTGCTAGACACATTCTTCATCTAAAATTCTCTTATGTGTGGCCTCCCCAGAGAGCATTTTCCAAGTGTCAAAATAGATTTGGCTCACAGTGCTCTTGTGGCATTCTGGACTTGCTGCCCGTGAGATACCCTAACACCGCACGAATCTTGTCAAGAGTGGCCTCCTCAGGGTCTATGAAGTCCATTCGGAGGGCTTTGACTTGTAGGTTTATTCTCATCACTTAGCACAGTCTCCACCCGGAGTGTATTCAACAAATTATTATAATGTAAATGAACAGACCAATAACATTCCATAGGAGCCAGCCTTGGAATAATTCTTTTAACCCATTTATATTTACTCGTGTCTATGTGAGTGAGTGTGGACACATGGGGCACAAAATGTGTATAGAGATCAGAGGTCAGAGGTAACCTGTGGGAGTCAGCTCTTGCCTTCCACCATGTGGGTTTTAGGGATGAACTCAGGTTGTCAGGCTTAGAGGCAAGCACCTTTATCTACTGAGCTATCTTTTTCTGTAACTCTAGTTCCAGAGGATCAGACACCCTCTTCTGACCTCTGAGAGCATGGCACACACGTGGTGTACTTAGATACATGCAAGCAATACACTCATACACATAAAATAAAAAATAATAAATAAAATATTCTAAAAATACTTATGTATATAAAAGCTTATTGTAAAAACAATATGGATTGAGTGTTTATACCCCTCTCCCATTAACGTTGAAACCCTAACCTCTAGTATGATGATGTGTAGGAAGAGGGGCTGTGCATGGTAGCTAGGCTGTGCATGAAGGTGGGACTCTCTTGTTAGGATTAGTATCCTTATTAAGGAAACACCAGAGAATGTCCCATCTCCATTCATGCACAGGAGGTCATGTATGCACTCAGTGAGACAGGCCACGTAAAAGCTAAGATAAGGAAATGAAACTCATCTTGCTGGTACCATGACCTTGAACTTCTTAGTTCCAGAGCTATGAAAAATACACGTGTTGTTTAATAAAGCAAGTCCAACCAGAGTATTACGAAAGACTTTTGTTTTGTTTTGTTTTTTGTTTTGTAGCAGGGTTTCCCTGCAGTCCCAGCTGGCTGGGAATCTCATAGAGATCTGCCTGCCTCTGCCTCCCAAGTGCTGGGATTAAAGGAATGTACCACCATGCCTGGCTGAAAGTCAGTATTTCTAATCGGAAAACATTTCATAATAGCTCATCTCTCTGTCTGCCCCTTTCTTCAAATAATACCATCTGGGGGTTATGTTGGCTTACTTAAAACAATCTGATGTTATCTGATATGAAATTTGTTAGGACTGCTGAATCTAGCTCCATCCAAGAAAAGAATTAAATTCATACTCATAGTTCTGCACATTTCTGGGATGGATTTTTCCCATGCTAGGCCTAGACGTGCTTTAGGATATGCTGTTCAGCTCTTACCACTGCTTTTCAAGCTGCTCTGAGGACTGCAACTTTATTTGCCCTTCACAGTGACCACGCCACCCTTCTCCTGCCAACTAGCTGGCTTGGTAACAGGTGATGAAGGAGAGGAAGGCAGGGGTAAGTTATCTAAGACTTTTTTGGTACCTCATTGTGAGTGTGAGCCAAGATGGTGTTCTAGAGCCAACTCAGGCCACAAGGGATCAACCTGGCTTCCTTCAGTTAGCAGTGAAAAAACATTTGATACCAAATAAACAATCTTAGCCTTAGTTTCCAGCTTAAAAGGGCATTTTATATTATTTTAATGTCAGAGTCTCAATGACATCCATTCCTGTTCTCTTTATATTTGGTCTTTATTAAACTTGGAAAAGAATTTACTTCTCTGTGATGTATTTGTTGGGCTGGAGGATGTCCCATGTTTCTAGTATTGCTAGGTAATGAATGTATAAATAATAACAATCCATTGCACTCAAACAAGGCTAACCACATGTCTATGATCTGTCTAAAGTCAATCTATAAGCTGAAAATCAGCAGGAATTACATACCACAGCACTATAAAGCATTACCACAAGTAATTGGCTTTCATCTCCACTTCTTTTAAACTAGTGCTTATCATGGTAAAGGACTATTTTAAAAAATCCTCAAGCCAGGCATGGTGGCACACGCCTTTAGTCCCAGCACTTGGGAGGCAGAGGTAGGTGGATCTCTGTGAGTTTAAGGTCAGCCTGGTCTAAATAGAGAGTTCCAGGCCAGTTGGGGCTCAGGGAGACCCTCTTTCAAAAAAACCAAAAAAAAAAAAAAAAAGAAGACAAAAAAATCCTCAACTTTCTGCATATCAACACCTTTATAAAATACAATGCAAATAAATTATTAGGTAAATGAAAAGCATATATATATGTATATATATAATATGAACAACACTTTTGTTAGATCATGTGAGCAAGCAGCAAGACAGAGGCCACCTTCAAGGTAAAGGTGCCAGCACAAGAAATTCCATTCTGAAGCCCCTTGACCTTGAACTCTTTAGCTCCAGAACTATGAATTTTCAAATTCTGATAAAAATTTTAATGATAGCTCTTTATTTCTGTTCCTATTTGTTACTGACCTTAACACATGAGTGAGTATCTCCTCATGTTTCAAGTAGTGTAGACAGATTATTGAGTCAACAGGCCCAAGACCTTCTCCTTGACCCTCCCTATGGTCTCTTACAATTTTCCAGAAGGTTTGAGACCATCAAAGCCTCGGAACTTTTCTCAGAATGCCTAATGTCCAGGCTCCCTCTTCCCATGGGAAGGCAGTGCTTTATGAAGTGATTTGTAGGCATTTTTCATGCCAGGTCCTAATTTAACCAGAAAGGCAAGTTTGCCTGATGAGTGGTGCCCTTAGGAAAGTGAGGCAGAGGCAGTGTAATGCCAGGTTCTTTTTCTTACAAAAGAGCTCTTTTGTGTATTAGAGACATTTCAAAATTAAAACCCAAACACATAAGAATGGTAAAAACATTGAGAGGTGGTAGTTAAAGTTATGGGGATTGATTGAGTGTGGTCTCATGGGAATCAGGCAAAGGTCAAGTAGCTGACAGACGGGGATTCCAGAAGACAGGACAGAGGTGAGTGGGAGAGAATCTGAGGAACACTCTTCCCAGGGTTGATTTTGGTAATAAGGGTTTTACAGCTGCTTTTTAATTGTGCACCTCGGTGGTAGGGTAGAAATACAGCCCTCAAACCAGGCCCTTACTCTCCAGTGCAGAAGCCTGAGCTTGTCTCTCAGAAACCGATTCTGGAAAATAAGAACAAAACCAGAAGGTTATTTCTAAAGCTCATTTATTGATAGACTGCACCTTGATACTCTCGCTTTCAGTTTATTCAGAACATTTTTCCCTTAATTCCAAATATTTCTAGCTGTCATAGCATTGTTGGGATATCAGTACTTACTTGTTTACCTATTTGGTCAGTGATTCCCTTTCTTTGGTGTGGTGCTTGGAATTGAATCCAGGGCCTCACATACTCTCACATCCTATGTAAGTTCTCTATCACCAAACTACAGCCCTAGCCTCTAGTCAACAAATCTTTATGGGGGCTTTCTGTCTAGTGGTTAGTAACCTGCAACTTGGAAGAAGTCCTAACAATTTCCTCTAGATCTTTGAGAACAGGCTTCAATTAAAAAATACACTTGAGAGTTGAAGAGATGGCTCAGCAGTAAAGAGCACTTGTTGTGCTTGCAGAGGACCTGGATTCAGTTCCCAGCACCCACATGGTGGCTAATAACCATCTGTAACTCCAGTTCCAGGGAATCCAATGCCCTCTTCTGGCCTCCACTGGCATTGCATGCACATGATGCATTTACATATATGCAGATGAAACACTCATACACACAAAATAAAGATAAAATGTTTTTTAAAATACTTGATACTTAGTCTTGAAATGCAGAAGAAAACCATGAGGAGCCTCAGTGCAGCTTGATAGTGAAGGCAGCTCGATAGTCTGAGCTCTTTCCTTATGCTGAAAGTTGAGCTTGCCAGTTGGGTCATAAGTAAATACCCCGAAGTTGTCAGGGAACAATTTTTCAGTATTACTGAAGCAGTTTGCTACTTGTGCTCATGACTGTTTTACAGGTGTCATGATTAATATATAAGATCTGCCAGAATGGAAGAATTAGCTGAAGCTTGACTTTTCATTTGAAAATTTAAATTTAGGCTGGTGATATAGATTAGAAGTAGAGTACTTACCTAGTATACCTGAGGACTAGGGTTCAAATCCCTAGTACCAAGAAAAAAAGAAACTTCTGTGCATAAACTTCCCCTGTGTACATACTTAGCCCCTTTCAGCTGAGTCCTGCAGCACCTTCAACTTCCATGAACTGCTGTATGTGTTGAGTTCTAACCTGAAGGTAGGGTTCAAAGAATTTATATTTAATGCAGGTCCTCCCAGAAATGAGCTTAAATGAAACTGAAATGAGTAAATAGAAATTTCTCTACATATACCTGGCATTGTTATTTTTATACACTGGATGCTCAATGTATATCACTTATTTGGTGTACTTATCTAGGTAATGTTAATTTCATCTAAACACTCTGAAATACCTTGAACTGTGTTTGAACAGGTATCTGGGTACTCTATTGTCAAGGCAAATTGGCACATTAGCATTAATCATCTCAAGGTTGTATTAAAGCTTGCTGCACTTAATCGCTCAATGACCATAAACCCAGATATCTCAGGAAGGTCAGATAGCATCTATCTGTGACAACTCTGAAAGAAAATAGATGAAGACTGATAAAATGTAGGAGGTGCTCCACAGCAGGGATGGAAAAGTCTTATCAACTTGAGCCTGGTCATCTTGTTTTGATCTCACTCTGGTACTCTCCCTGAGCTGCCCACCATGCCATTCATTCCTTCAGCCAATATCCAATAAGTCTTACTATGTGCTGGACACCACATACAATGGCACAGCTAAAATATTTGACTTCTGGTTCTATCCCTACACTTCACCCCCTCCTGTTCTCTCCCCTCGAGATGAACTCTCCCCTTCCTCTCCAATTTCCATTAAGGATTCATTTTTACCATATAACCTCCATTATCACTGTCTTACTATAAGTAGTTCCTCTTCCAAGCATGAACCTAATCATTTCTGGTGTAATTCACTTGGAAATAGTGGCAGATCCACTATTTCATCTTAAATTATCCACATATTTGGTTATTTTACTTATTTTCCCTTTTGCGTGTATTATGTTCCTTTCATCTTTCTAAATGGAATATTGAACGTGAGATCAGGTCTTCTGGTATCTTCATGTTCCTCATGGATATTTTCAAAACAAGCATGTGATAGTTGCTCCCCACACTTGAAGTTTTAGCGAGTGATGCTGTAGAAAATAATGGTGGGCACAGCCCTTCCTTGGGGTAGTGGCATATACCCAGGTTTGGAATTGAGATATTCTAAAATGGAGCAGAGGTTATTTAGTCAGTATCTACTCATGATAAAGACAACATGCTCAGGTCATTATGAAGACAATCACTAAATGCATCTACAGCAGTGAGGAGTGAAAAGGAGATGCTAGCAGGCAGGGCACATTCCCAGGAAGTGAGGCCTAGCTGGCATTTACTATGCAGTCCCCTTTAGAATCAGTAGTTTTTAAGTGCAAGAAGTATATAAACTGGTGCCCAGAGGGACTTTAGTACCTAGGAGAAACACAAGTATTGAATAGAGAGAAAGGAAGGGGGCACAGACTCTTCCTTTCCTCATGTACACACAAGCCACCTAGTTATCTAACATCTTTGCAGCTTCACTTAGAAGTCACCAATGATAACTCATTTCCTAATGCTGGAGACTTAAGTAGAAGCAGGTTTCTGTGCAAGAGTATAGTAAACAACATTAGTAATAGAGCCAGGCATCAATTTTTCATTTCTTTTCTAGTCACTAAACTTTTAGTTGAAACTGCATGTGATACATTGTAGGTGTCCTTATATATATCAATAAAATTGATTTAAACAAGTTGAATCAAACCCACAATTACAGTGAAATTGGCAGCACTAATATGTGTTAATGATAGGTGGGCCACCTAATTTTGCGAAATAGTAATGATTAGAATGTGGCCTTTTGAATGCTTCTGTAGGGCTTATTAGTGAACTTAACCTCACTTTGGGCTTTAGCTTAAGATATCACATTTGGTAAAACAAGTTCAATGGGTTATAAACTAAATATTCGATCACTGCTCAAGACCATTCTCAACAGAATACTTTCTGGCTAAAACAAAGATGACCTTCGCCTCTAATCTGGTTAGCTGCCTCTTCTTTATAGGATCACTTTTGCCTACAAGCCATTGGCCAAATCAAGTCATGTGGCTACTCCGGAGGCTGTTGGTGTAACTACATACTTCTCTCATAAGGAGGAGCATCCCAAGTCACTCAGGTAGTGGCTGAGCACGTAGCTCAGTGGTACAGCACTTATGTAGCATGTGCAAAGCCCTGGGTTCAATCCCCAGCACTGCTAAAAAACAAGGGGAGGATAATAAATGCCAGCTTACAATATTTACAAAGACCCCTCTAGTATACACAAGTCAAGGGCTGACTCCAACATTTGTGGT
>NW_008357637.1:5551220-5577374 GCF_000622305.1 Nannospalax galili | reverse complement strand
GAATATTATAAAATCTAACATAAAACATGATTCCTTTTTTCCCCATCAACTCTTCAAATGCTCATTAAAATAAAACTTTCTCAAGACTTAAAATCCTCTATTCCTTTCATTGTCTTGTGAGACATACTTTTAAGTTGTCTTTTTCCATTCTTTGATAACATTTCACTTGCATTTTGATGGACTATTAAGCTTATAGCAATCCCAGAGCTGTGTCTGTTCAGTTCTCTATGAGGTCTCCAAGGCCAAGTACAGCCCCTAGCACCTAGAAGGTACTAAGTACACATGGTGGAATGTGCGCAACCCAAGGAGTGAACATCGCAGTGGAATTATCATCACCCCTATTGAGGATGGGGTGTATCTTTTAATGTAGCTTAGAATCCTATCTGAAATCACGTGACCCTCTCAGTTTGTCCTGACTGTAGTGTTACATTTTCCTATTGTTGTTTTTAAATGTTATCTTCCCCATGCTTCACAGTTCAAGCATGCTTAATTAAAAAAACTAAAATCCAGAATACTCCAAAATTCAAAGATTTTTGAGTATGATAGCTCAAGTGGAAAACATCACACCTCTGACTCATGTGTCAAGTAGTCAAAGTGCACAGGCACTAAAAAAATTACAATATTTTCATATTATGTACATAAGGAGCATAAATGAATTTCATGTTTAGGTCCGTTCCTGATATATGAACATATATGCATGCATTGCAAAATCAGAAATAACTTGAAATTTGAAACACTTTTGGTCCCACACATGGTGGGTAAGGGATATTCAACCTGCATCATATGGTGAGTCGCTTGAACTTCTGTGCAGATCTTGACACACATCTCCTTCCAGGAACATTTATACCATTGCTCAGCTTTCAGTATTTTCAGCAACCTGGATTCAGCCATCTAGTATATTCAGTGCCCGTCTCATATATGCCATATGCAAATCCATAGGTTTTCCTCCATGACTTTGTTCAAACCACTGAAAATGTGGAGTGGGAACATTTTGCAAGAAACACCCTGTGACACATTGCCTTCTAACCTGCCATTTATCTATTATTGGAAACTTGGTGTTCATGGGGTTGGTCAGACAAGCACACCTGTCTGCCTTACGGTGCTGTAGGAGCCTGTCCAGCCTCCATCACTTATTAGTATGTGACTTAACAGATCCTTGAGCCTGCTTTTCTCTCTGTGAAATGCTGGACTTGGAGAGGGTAAGAAGTAATATATACATAAGGTGCTCAGCTCTGTCACTGGGTCCAGAACTGGAATATACATTTACTAAGTCCTTTGATTCAAGTACATTCCCCACACCCAGACTTCCAAATCTTAATGTTGGAATATAACCTGAAGTGGCCATTCTCAGGTAGCCAGAAACTTGGAAAAGTTTCCAGATTCATCCATACAAAAGCACACAGATAATACCGGAAATATCTTTGGAAAGTGCTCGAAATCTTTACATAGGAGGCCAACTTCAAGTTTCCCTGGGTTAATATGCTAACTAACCTTAATGACACTCTCTGTACACACATGTTTTTTGCTTCATTTTTTAGCGTGTTCTCCCACCTGTGTTTGCTCAGGCACACCCAAGTCAGTCTGAGCTGAGTAACAGAGGGAAACACAAAAGGAGTTTGTCTCTGAAAATCCACAGTGTGGAAAATCTACTTGTAGCTAATAAAAAGGAGCTTAGATGAGAATAGAGCAGGCTCTGGGGATTTCAGGATGTTTCCCTTTCAATCTTAAATGTCAAGTTCATGTTAACCTCAACATTTTTACTAATGAAATACCTACAGATGTTCTCAGGACCAAACTGGACTGTTCAATTTATGGTCTAACCATGAATTGTCACTTTAGCTGGATATGGATGCCCAAGTTTAGCACATCAAGGATTCTTGGACTTCACTTTATTGTAAGTTTGTGCCAGATTGTTCAGTTAGTACCCTAGTTAAGGTCCTTGTCAGATAGGTCTCAAATTCCATACTTTGATCCAAAGATTCAGACCCATCCTGGATCCTAAAACTGCGGCTCTTTGAACTGAGTTTGTGGTGACAGATACAGAGCAATGTGAACATGCCTAACTATACCAGACTGAACACTTATACATTATTAAAATGGTAAATATTGTGTGTGTGCCCCCCCACATACACACAGAGAATAAAGAATATGCTAAATAAATCTGGAAAGGAAAACAAAATATTATTATCCTGTCAAGAATATTAGGACAGTTGATAAAACTTGAATATAAACAGTGAAACAATATTAAAAGTTTATAATAATAATAATAGCAATATTAAGTATTTTGATAACTAAAATACAAATGTAAGAGATGCTTTGGCAGAAGGATTTAATGCACAGGTTCAGATAAAGGACTTCAAGCTGATAGGAAAGTGCAGGATGTAAGAGGACTGAGTTTGAGATCACCAATTTGAAGGGACTCTCAGGCTGAAAAGAGGTGAGAGCAGAAGGTGGTGACTCCTGGAGCCCTGGGGGAAGAGCATTGCATGTCTGTGAGGCAAACCACATGACCCATACGCCTATTTGCCAGTCATTTGCTATCATGTTTTCTATGGCTATTTTTAATGGATCCAGAATTTTTCCCCTCTATTTTATAACCATCTGCATTGCTGATGAATTACTCTGTGGGTATTACCATTTTTCTTATGGGCAAAAATCAGGGTAGCAAGAGCTCTGGGTGACTTTTTAAAAATCCAAGTTAATTTGAATTGCTCAAAAGCCGTTACTTTGTAAGAGTTGAACTTCATGAATTTGGACTCCAGTAACTCAAAATTTATGAAAACAGAAGCATGGATTTTTCTAGTTTATTTTACATTAAATTATTTATTATTTTTATGTGTGTGAGTATTTTGTGTGCATACATATAAGTTCACCCATGTGTGGAATGCCTGTGGAGACAGAAGAGGGCATTGGATCCCCTGGAAATGGAATTATATATGGCCTTTAGCTGCCATGTAGGTGTTGAGAACCAAACCTGGGTCCTCTGCAAGAACAGTCAGTGCTCCTAACTACTGAGTCATCTTTCCAGTCCCTTATTTTACATTTAAAGAAAGGTGACCTATGAGATTAAATAATGGAAGTGAGCTTTCATATCAACCTTATTAGGAGATACACACTTCCCAGTATTTTAGAAGCAAAAATTTACTCACAAAGTCGTTAACATGCTAATTAAAAAACATCGTTGTCTATTCATCAAAATAAGTCTGAAAATGTTCCTACTTCTAATAATTTTCAAGCCTTTATCCTTTACTGGGTATAATAGTTTTTATTTTATAAGCTAGTTATTTTAAATATTTCATAATTGTGACTGTGTTATCCCTTATTAGTCCAAAACTTTAAGTATTTTTTCTTACACTAAAATGTCTATTGCATGGCTTATAAACAGCCTACTTTTAAAAAGTTTTCTGAGATGTAGCCTTTTCTTTTTGATGTAATAAATTCATTTGGTACAGAAATTATTCATAGAATTTAAGAGATTATATTAAGCAAAAGGTATGAGAGGTGAAGAAAATAGAGCAGAATGAGGAGTGACTCACAGAGGTAACAAAATAAGCCTGCTTGAAAGATGGGAGGAAACCATGTATGACACACATTTTGGTAATTTGAGAATGTACCAGTGGAAAGGAAACTAAGACAAGAATGAAAAGAGCAGCATCTCCAATCATGACCTTCAGTTGGAGTGAATGTCGGGGGAAAGTATTTACTCACATTCCTGGCTGTTCCCCAAGATATCACATTGCAGACTCCATATTCAGCCTGAGCCATGGAATACAAGATAGTGTTTGGAATGATGACGAGGGATGGAGAAGATTATATAAAAAAAAAGCCTCAGTGCAGAGATGTGTTCCATTGTCTCAGCTCCTACTCTGGAGGCCAAAAAAGGAAAAAATGAATCCATACTCAAGTACTCAAGTTGATGCACTGTTGGATAAGCTGACAGATGTCAAAGTCCGGCTGTTCCTCACTGAGTAAATAGTGAACCACATGTGATGAAATCAGGACCATATGGTTCTAAGGCTAGCATCACCAGTCCTGGGGAATGTGTATACATATTGAATATATATGAATATACAATGACGCCTGTGACATAGTACATAGAGAAGAACCGTTTCATTTTATGTAAAGTTTCAAACTTACACAAAGTAAAAGAATAGTAAAACTCCTATGTACTAATCTCTCAACTTCATCTTTTGTATCTGTGCACAATAACTCCCCTCTATTTGAAATAAAATTTGAACAGTACATAAAATGTCTGCACCATTTAGGCAAATGTATATACATATGTAATCCATGTAACAAATTTCATTTTAACCTCTCTAGGTTTCTATAGGGATCTAAAGCAAGTTTAAGCCATGTAGGTTCCATTTTA
Organism: Nannospalax galili; assembly: GCF_000622305.1. NCBI lineage: Eukaryota > Metazoa > Chordata > Mammalia > Rodentia > Spalacidae > Nannospalax > Nannospalax galili. The sequence continues at coordinate 5,573,005 of NW_008357637.1, read as the reverse complement.
AGGCCATAAGGGCTAACCCAATGCCATGTAGTTTACAGTGTCTGTTGGTGGTTCTGCTGAAGGTTTGTAGGGAAGAAGTAGATAAAGAAATAAAGTATACATATTTAAAGGATCTTCTAGGGTTTGGATGTGTCCTACAAAACCAGATGTATTGAAGGTTTAGTCCCCAGCTCATGCCTTTCCTGGTGGTGATGGAATCATGAGGAGGTGGAGACTAATGGAAGGTTCTTGGGTAATTGGGGTGATGTCATTGGAAATGATTGTGGGATCATGGCCTCTTCCCATTTCTCTGTTTCTTCCTAGAGGTATGTTCTGCAATGCACTCCCCATCATTGCCACCAGGGTTCCCATACACTGAGTCTACCTAAACTTAGACTGAAACACCCCAAAACAAGAACTTCTAAAAAGAAAACTTTTCTTTCCAAAATTTAATTAATTATCCCAGGTATTTCATTATAGTGATGGAAGGCTGATTAACACAAGATCTGAGGAGCAGAAAAGGAAAGAAAGATATACTAGAAGTAAAGGATTTGAATTTGGCATGGCGTATAAAAGTTAGGCAGAGAGAGAGAGAGAGAGAGAGAGAGAGAAGAAAGAGTAGAGAGAGAGAGATCATAACTTCATGAACCCCATGAGAAAGAAGACATTTCCTGCTTTATGTCTTTGCCTATTGGAGGAATTTCAAAACTAGCCAAGAGGATAGCTCTGCCATAGACTTTTCAAGCTTCTCCCCAGCCTGTCGGAAAGATCTTGACTGAATTTTGCTCATGCTTCGAAGAGGCCTTTCTGTGCATGTCTCCCTCTGTCCTGTCCCCCTACTCTTTGTCACAGGCACCCTGCCCTCTCAGGGTGGCTTCCTGCCTGGTTGTGTTGTTGGTCATTGCTGATATTCCCACTGCCTTTTGAATCTCACAGTCTGTTGACAAGGCTAGGACAGCCTCAGTCATATGCCCATTCTCAGAGGGCCTTTCCCCTATATTGTTCCTCAAAGTTTCTTCCTTCACCAGGTCCATTTTCAGGTCAGTTCTCTAACCCACAAGACTCATTCCTGTTGTCTACACCATGTATGGAATTGTTTCCTGGTGAATTCTGCCACCCTCAGTCTTTTCTCTGGATCTCACCTACAATATCCAGGTAGTTTCTTCATCTCTGCCTTGGTTATTGACCTCAGTGGTGTGGCCCAGAGCTACAGCAGAACTCTCTTCCAGATGGCCTCTCAAGCTCTTTCCTCCTAGTGTGACTCTGGACTGGTGGTGTGGACTAAAACCCAGCTTCAGCCATAGTTTATTGTTGATGGTGGAAAAAAGCAAGAGCATGTGAGCAAATAATTTGAGTTAGTTAAGTGAGTTTAAGGGCAGGAGACAAGACCATTTTTCTAGTCACAGAGTCATTTAAAGTTTTATTTTATTTTATTTATTTATTTATTTATTTATTGTGGGTCTCCCCAACGGGAAAATGGTAAGGTTAAACTTAAAAAAAAATAACTATTTGATCTGTTATTCACCGAATGTGAATCACATCAACTTCAAAGGATTCTATACTCTATTTCCTCAAGTGGTACCTTGCTTTGTAGCTTGAGGGAAAGTAAGTTTTAATATATTTTTAGGGGTGAAGGACCAATATTTCCATTCATTCTTTGATTCAGTTTTATAAACACACACATATAGTTTAAAATATTAGATTTATCTCATTAGATCTGAAGTTTAAATCTTTATTTAAAGAATATATGTATATGCATACAGGCACTATAAGTAATATATGAGCCCACAGTCATTCTTAGAAAAATGTATTTGTTGGATTAAAATGGCTCAGCAGTTAAGAGAGCATGCTGTTCTTACAGAAGACAGAGTTTGGTTCCCAGCTCCCACATTAGGTGGCTCACAATCACCTGTAACTCTAGCTTTGTGACACCTCTGGCCTCTTCAGATACCTACACTCATGTGGACAGGTACACACACACACACAACACACACACACATACATACACACACAATTAAAAATGAAATAAATTTTAAAATGTCGGTTTCCTGTGTATTTTTCTATAAAGTCCTAAGAGTTGCTTGGATTGGTAAATCAGCATTTATGCTATTCACAAATTTTATCTTTTGGTCTTTGGTTTGTTTCTTCCACCAACTCCATTCCTCTTTTGACTTTCTAGATAAGGAACTCTACCATGTTTTTGTCTGTAACACCATAGAAACCCTCCTGGCTCCTTACTATTTTAAAGAAAAACAAACAAACACAGCCCTCGCATGCTTCTTTACTCTGTCGTCCTTTGTTGCTCCTCAGAGTAGCCCTGAAGGCTTATTGGTTCTTTTCTTCCTTTCTTTCTTCCAGCACTTTGACAGTACAATCAGATCTTTGTTGAACTTAAGCCATGTCTTCTCTACTACCCAAGTGATGCTTATTGTCTTATTTTTGCCCTGCTTACATGTCTCTCTTTTTTCCCTCCACAAGGGTAGCCTTTCATGGCTCTTAAACTTCTTGAGTCTTCATGATCTTTTCATATTCCCCTTTTAAGAAATCAACATAGTGACCCCTGCCTCTGGCCTCTAGTGCCTGGGTAGCTATGGTTTTGCTTCTTAAAAACACATAGTTCTGAAGCACTTTTGAACTGTGTGTGAAATCTATGTCCATTAAAAAAAAAATATCAAATTTGCCAGCCCTGAGCTGCGAGGGTCTGCTTCATTTCTTCCCTCCTGCAGTTGAGGACCATTGTTTGTTTAGTTTGGATTCAGGGGAGCAAATGAACCTTTGAGGGCAAAAACTGGATGTCATTTGGTGCTGAGTTGTTTTTGTACACTTCAGATACATGCAAAATGATGAAAGCCTGGTATTGGTGGAGATGGACTGTTGAGCCAGTTCGAGGCTGGGACTCCAAATCCCGAGACTAAATTAATCTCCTCATTGATTTCGACTTGGATTTCTTTTTTCTCCCAGGTCACTAATGTGCCATGACACTGATCACCTGTATATGACATGCTAAATCAGAATGTCTCAGCAATTGTCACTCACAAAGTAGACATATATGGTGGTGTTAAAGTAAGTTCAGGCAAACAAATCATTGTTCATGTTCAACGACAGCAAAAATGTAATTGTTTTGCTTCCAGTCTAGCATTATCTACTAAAGTATGTGCCGAGCTATGATTCAAGTCTTGGATTTCTCCATCATCAAGGGAATTTCTCTTGATTATATTGCGTAGACTGACTAGTAAGAAGAATCTCTAAATCTGTCGGATAGTCAGACAAAGCTGCTTCCCTCTAGAGAAGCCTCTTCACTTTTCCTGGGAGACAGTTTTTAGAAAATTGTTAGGCTCTTGATGTTGTCGTGGAAATAGACTTTCTAGTACTCAGAAAAAGGTAGCCTTGTTGTTCAGGGCTCCCTGAAGGCTGGAATGGCTATAGGGCATGCTGCAGCCCCCTCTTGGCCTGCATGGTGAGGATGACTGTTCTTCAACACTCACCATTACAGGCTGTGACTTCTGCCCTAGGTTCCCACACACCATCCCTTTAGAGTACACAAGGTGGGCTTTCATTAGCATCAACTGTGCTATTTTTTCCTTTGAAAAGGGAACCTGGAAGATACTATGAAAAGTGCTGTTTTCTTTATTCTCTTTAAATATAACCTGGAGAAATAATTTGAGGACAATTTATCCTTAACACTTCACCCTCAGATGCTGCCAGATGCGAGGTCATGTTTAGCTTAGTTTATCAGCTCTGGAAACTAAGTTCAGGCATGCCAAAGTCCCAAGAAGCACTTGCAGCCATTTTGTTCAAGCCCTGCCTTTGTGAACGTGATGGAGCCCCTAAACTCTGAACAGGAAAGAGGCTGTTGTAAGCATGGTACCTCCCTTTCATTCAGCTCAATTGACTTCCCTGGAGGAGAGCAGGGCCCACTGTGGAGCTGGTCATGGTGAACCCGGCAGTTGTGCCCTTCATTTGTGCTTCATTGCTTCCTTGAGGTACATTCAGCATCTTTCCCTACATTTTGCGTCACTTACTATTACTGCCTGGAGTATAAACTCGATACAGAGACTTTGATTATGTTTATGACCTGAGCTACTCAGGACCATACTACTCAAAACTCTTGGCCTTCTCTCAGAAGTTTCTTTATTACCTTCACAATAACATGAAACAAGCTTCTGGAAAACCAAATCCTTCAACTGAACAAGTACATCAGGTCTTTGTTAGTATCTGCTTTTCCATTACAGCAGATTCCAGTGGACAGATCTTTTCAGGTAAGGTGTCCAAGTGAAATCCCACATGATTGACAGAGGCCCATGTGGGGTCATTCAGGCCAAACTTGACACAGGATCAGGTGAAAAATTCAGCTCCAGAAACTTGGAGAAGAGCTCAGCGCCGGAAACCATTTTTAAAAAATTAAACTTTCCAAATGGTTAAAACACATGTTTTTAATACTTATTAAATATCTTTTCTTTCTGGAAAAGACATGCTTTGAGAAAATGAAGAAAAAGATAACTACTTGGCAAAGCAATCTCTTCTACAAATGCCCCAGGGTAAAAGCAAATGCAAACGTACTTATGACTAAGCTAGGCTCCCACACCTGCGTTTTTGCTTCTCCTTTCCCCCTCTTTATTGTACATATAACAGCTTGATTTGTATGATCTCTTTTCCTATTTTGGTCTTTTTGAGACAAGGTCTCCCTGTAGCCCCAGCTGGCCTGGAACTCGCTATACTAACCATGTAAACCAAGCTGGCCTCGATCTCATAAAGATCCACTGCCTCTACCTCTGGAGTTCTGGAATTAAAGGTATGTGCCACCATGCCTAGCTCCTACGATTTCTTATGGTAGAGAGTTGGTAATGTTAGACTGTGTTTTATAGCATCAGTTTAGTGTGGCTATTTATACTTTGCAGAAGTGGTTTAAATCCCTTGGAAGGCTCCTTCCAAGACAGAGCTGAAGGATCAGTCTAATGGCAGGCAGAACGAAAGGACAGCTGACCATTGGCAAAGGGAAATAGTCATTGGCAAACCATGAGTCACAAAGCAGCCAGCTGGGTTGAAAAATCCTTTGTAGTTTGACACATGTGTGGTTATGAGGGTATCAGAAGGTGAAAGGCCAGAGGTCTTTAATTGAACACAGGAAATTATTAGAGAACTGTTTGGTTCAAAGGGGAGTTATTCAGGTAGAGATTCCCCTTCCCTTGAGGTGAGTGGCTACAGTAGCAGAGCTGTTTGTGAGAAGAGAAAACCCTGGACTTGGCACGAGTTCTGTCAGGCACAGAAGAATGAGTTCAGTCAGGCATGGAATGAGGAATAGGCATGAAGCCTATTCATGACCCTCCTCAAGGTCAGTAGTATTATGAAAGATATGATAACTTATGTCTGGTCACACTTAAACTGTTTGTCTATGATATCATGAGGTACAGGAACCAACTGCCTGCCTCCCAGGACAGTTACATCTTTGTCCAGTGGTTCTAGTCCATGCGACTGAGGTGAGGCCACTGTGGCTGATGAACACGCCCTTCCAATGCACTGCCTCTTTCTCCCTCTGCTGCTTCTTCACTCCTACAAACCCGAGAAGCATTTTTTCTTGTCACTGTTTAGAACACTCCTTTTGCTTTCAGCAAATCTCCTATATCAAACATTTTAGCCTCTTTTCATTCTATTTTGGCACAAAATCTATTCCTGTCCATGCCTTAGATGAGTGGGTAGGTGTCCAAATATCCCTCCTTCTAATTTTGTCCACAGTGGCAAATACTGACCCCAGGGAAAAGGCTTGTCCGTAAGTTAATGAATGGCATATAACTTGTTACCAGAACTAAAAGGCTAAGTCGGCCAATAACATTTCTCTCTTGGAATTTGAACTTGATACAGAGAGAAGTGGCCTATTGGCAGTGACTAAGAGGGGTCAGTTGCCACTGAATTACAATAATGCCAGCCAAAATCCTGCTTCCAGAAGGATAAGGAATCCAGGCTAAATGTGTATACTCAGCCTTAAGGAGGATCAGTTTCATCAGTTCCTGCACTCTGTCACTAGACATCTTCTTCATTGTTCCCTGTAATAAAAACCCACTGGACTCAACCTAGCTCAAGGAGGGCCTAGGCAGAACAAAGTGGGCCTTCATATGTAGTTACCTTCCTACCAGATACCAGATCTGCCTGCGAGCAGCAGGGGAGAGTGGGGAATAAATAGAACTTTGAAAAGTACATAGTCCTCCATGGCAACATTTCCCACAGAAAAGCTGACATTGTGACCATGACATTGTCTGTAGGACACATGAGTGAAAAGGGATATCCAGGTCTTTTAATGAGTAGAATAGAGGTCAGCTATGGGGCTGTGGTGTCTGCCTGGATAGTCTTGTCATGGGAAGCAGGTGGAGCCAAAGGGAAAGTTGGTCTGTGTCTCATAGGTGTGACTGGGGTCATTTAGTCTTTCTTTGGCTAAGTATGTGATCCTGATACCGTGGGAGGAACTGAATCAGCTGCCATAGTAAATGCTTACGTTGATGTTTAATGCTACGGAAATACTCCCTTCAAGTAGCATTTTCATTCCCTTGGGGTGTGCTGACTTCCCTTCAGGAACATGAAGACTATAGGACAGTGTTTCTCAATGATTATACTGCTTCTAGGGCAAAAAGCGGGGACACGTTAGAGCTGGGGGGCTATTAGGGCTGACAAGGTAATTTGGAACTGCCATTTAAAAAATGTTTAAATTTTATTGTGGGGGGGGTCATGTACACATATGTATGTTGGTGGGTATGTCCTAATACACAGATTCAGAAGTCAGAGAATACTGGATGACCTGCTCTGTCACTTCCCACCTTAATTCCCTCGAAACAGTATCTCTCACTGAGCCTGGCGTTAGGCTGGCAGCCAGAAAGCCAGTAGTCAGGCTTTCTTTCTCTGCCCTTCAGTGGCATTGGTGGGGTTACTGACACATGCTTCCACGGCCGACACTGCTGTGCCCAGCTTTTATGGGGGTGCTGGGGTTCGAGCTCGGGTCCTCATGCTTGTATAACAATTGTCCTCATGCACTGGGCTAGCTCTCTAGTGCCACTACTATCATTTATAAGCAGTAGCCAAGAATTCTACACAGTGAAAATTTGTGCCATGACCCACATGAATTTTGCATGTCTCACAAGATCAGTATAACCACCTGAATGTCAAACCTAACTCTGTTTAATATATAAGCACAAAGTAGTTTTGCTTGATCTCATTAGTCACTGAGAAATCTAGAAATGTATTATTTATCAGTTAATTAAAAGGATGATTGTCTTTTTTGTTTGGAAATTTGACAAGAATTCTTCATTTTAGAAAATCATGTTATTAGTGATAATTGCTTATTTGAGTTGCCAAGTTGCAATATGTTTGTATTAGTCTGTTTCTAGAGTAGTTACAGTCATTATACTTCTGTGTTAGTATAAATATGTAAGTATGTATACATACACACACACGCATGGGTGTGTTTATGTGTTTATCAGGTTATGTCTCAGTGGAAGGACCATCATTTTCAATGTATGTTTCTAATACTCATATCGTGAATCCTGAAGAAGCACTAAGGTTCTGATCACAGAGAAATGTTTTTGGGTGAGATGTTCTCACTTTCTACTACTCACTCCACTGTGAATTTACATTTCTTCTAGGGCATGTGAGCTTTTGCATAGCTCTTATTGTGAAGCTAGATCTTCAGCTTCAACCACATCTGACAGCAAAGCAGGATACTCTGGTGCTAAAGAAGGAAAGCTAAGGTTTCTCCTGCTCAGTCCAGAAACCTCCACATTCTTCCTCACAGCTAAGGATGTTCATACACGTTTCTCTTTCCCAGTACCTGCCCCATTACCATCTTTAACTTGGAGTAGGTGACCTGTTCATGGCATGAAGACCAGGTTCCCACAATTCTTATTTTACTCAGAATGATACTCCCATTAAATGTTCCTTATGCTATCCTGCCCCCTTTTTTTTAGAACTGGTCTCCTTTATAGTTCCAGCTGGCCTGGAACTCGACATCTAGACCAGACTGGTATCCTTGATCTCATAGAGAGCTACCTGTTTGTGCCTCCCAAGTGCTGAGATTAAAGGCATGTGTCACCACGCCCAGCATATTATTATTATTATTATTATTATTATTATTATTATTTTACCATTTTAAGTTAGTTAAAATGTGTGGCTATCTTCCTCATTGTTCTCAGAGGACCAGATGTTCTTCAATTCCAGAGCATGAAGGCCTTTGCCAAGAATATCGTTAACCCTTTCTTTATGTCATATTCTAGGTCTACTTTTGGTGACTATTTTATTGGCACCATTAACCTCTCCTGAATTTAGTATCATCTATGGCTTATAAGAAGTGTCTACGTAAAACTGTTTACCTTTTATTGCTTCATTGTTAAGAATTGTTTTTGTTGGGTGCAGTGACTCACACCCTTAATCCCAGCACTCAGGAGGCAGAGGCAGAGACAGGTAGATCCCTGTAAGATGGAGGCCAGCCTAGTCTACATAGCATATTCCAAGTCAGCTGGAGTGACAGTGAAATCCTGTCTCAAAAAACCACACCAAAACAAAAGAGTAACTCCTCATTTTATGAAGGCCTTTCTACAGGTCAGGCACTGCTCCAAGATGCATGTGTGTGCTGTGTCATTGAATCCTCACAAATAGCTGTGGGAGGTAGTGCCTATTATTAGCCCCATTTTATAGATGAAGAAGCTTGGGAAAGTTAAATAACTTGCTTAAAATTCCACAGTTAATAAGTGTCCTTCTCTGTCCACCACATGTAAGTCATTTAATGCCCTAAATAGAAAAGCATCCCAGAGAAAAATCGAGAAAGCCTAAGACTAAATCCATCACCGAGACAGTTCATCAGAGTTGTGGTTGTGATAAGTCCAGCTTTCCCTAAATATTGGCTTGCAATCACATTCCCATTACTCATATCTAAACTATATATAGCAGCACTATGTCATCTGGAGAAGAATGGCTGCAGCGCTGGTGCTAACAGAGCTCAGTGCACATCTCTGTTTCTGTTCTGACTGCTGTCTTATTTAATTGGAAAATTATTCCTGATCAGAGAACTGAGAAGAATAAATTTTAAAAGCAAGTTTTTTGGCTTCCCTGAGCTAAATGTCTATTCATAAACATATCTCTTGCTTTCCTTGCATTCAAGGGCTAGAGGACAGAGAGGAGAAGATGGATGATGATTGCAGAATAGTAACAAGGGCAAGGCCATTGTTTTGAAACTCATTCATGCAAATTGTGTTTTCTCTGTGTGCTTACCACAAATTATGCCTTTAATCTTGGTCTTGAAGCATTGTCTTGAGAGAAACCTGGGCTGAGGTGAGTCCTTTGACTCTACTGAAAATGTAAGGTAAGCTGTATACTACTGTTTGCTGATAGCTATTCAATTGCCTTCATGTTCTCTAGTATTTCTGGAACTGGAAACCTACTTACTGCCAGGTTCAGACACTCTAGCCAGGCCAATTCCACTAGCTTGATCATTGAGAGGTACTCAGGTGAACTTAGGAGATGGAAACAAAGAGGATGTAGCCCTGCTTAGGCAGCTGTATCAATGGGAATGTGGCATTACAGCTTTCTCTCAGTAGGACAATAGCAGTGTCAATACCCACTGACATGAAACAGTTGATGGACTCTGAGTTGTGCAGCTTCTCTTCCAGTTTTTCTGTTCTAGTGTGTTCACAGAATTATAAATCTCTAGGTAGACCTTTACCTCCCCATACTTTCCCTTCTATTCCCTCCTATATTTTTGACACCAATTCTCTATATTAAATCCTTACCTCCCGTACCATTTGGCATGGGGTGGATTCTAATTCCTGGTGGGGTTTGTAAAAGTCAGTCACATCCTTTTAACAGATAAAAGAAAATTTCATGTGTTGAATGGTTTTATTGCAAAATGAAGATTACAGTTGCTGATTTAAGACAGAATTGATACAAACTGGGCATACATAAAGCATCTATCTAGCTCTACTGAATTAAGATCTAAAAACAAATTAGAATGCATAGAAACAAAACAAACAAAAAAACCCTACCTCAAACTGTGTCCAATAATAATACTGTAGATAGCAGTGTCAATATTGTTTCTAAGATTATTCTAGAATATTTACATGGTAAACTAAATAAACACTTATGTTGGTGTCACTCAATAGGGGTCATTTTGAACATCTGTGATTGAGACACATAAAATACATTCAACTACTCAGATTATAATACTAGAAACTGAAAAATCAGATAGCAGCAGGGGTCACCTTTGGATGATGCCAAGGAGCCAATTCACTATTTTGAAACTGGTAGGTACAGTGGATGGGTCAAAATACAGCAGATGAATCATTATTTTATTCTGTTTTTCTTGCATGAACTGTATCTCAGAATAACTAAATAATTAGTAGGTGAAAATCCTTTGTAAAATTATTCAGGTACTAAGGAAAGAAAGGCAGAATTCAAAGATTACCATTGCATAACTCATAATAAATTAACGGATCTGGGCACTGACCATAGTTGCTAACATTACAAAAAGAACTTTCAGGGGCTGGAGAGATGGCTCAGTGGTTAAGAGCACTGACTGCTCTTTCAGAGGACCCAGGTTCGATTCCCAGCACCCACATGGCAGCTATGAACCATCCTTAACTCCAGTTCCAGGGGAATCTGAAGTCCTCTTCTGACTTCCACGGCATTGCATGACATGGGCACACTCATATACACGCAGGCAATATACTCATACACATAATAATAATAATAATAATAATAATAATAATAAGGAGCTTTGATTAGATCATATGGTAAAATACACAACATCATCTATAACCTATTGTTGATTCAAAATTTGAACCTGAGTCTAATAAATCCACTAGAACTACCTAATAAATCACAGAGAAGAGGAAACACTGAACACTATGGAACAAAGCGAGCACAAGCCCAAAGAGTACATTTGGACACATAAATTGTAAGAAGAAAGGAGTTGAGGAGGGGAGCCCATATATTAAAAGGATCTTGAAATATCAAATAATTATAATATAGTGCCCTTATATAAAACCTGATGCAAACAAGATCATGAAACAATTGGCAAAATTTCAACCCTGACTGCATAATTGATCATATAAGATTCTATTATTATTAATTTTCTTTTGGTTCAATGGTAGTTTTATGGTTATGTTTTAAAAAGAGTCATTATCTTTTATAGCTATGTATTGAAATGACAGCTTGAATTTGCTTCAAAATAATCCAGGGAGCAACGCGGGTACTGATGAATCAAAACCGGCTATGAGTTGGTCATTATTGAAGCTAGCTGGTGGGTGCATGAGGCCTTGTGATGCCACTCTCTCTACTTTGTGCAAGTTAGACCGTTCTATAGTGGAAGGAGACGGGGAAAAGCGGCATTGGAACCTCGTTTCAGGCAGTGGGATGCCCTGAGTTCTCACACACTGTTGGCTCCCTCATGTATACCCAGGGATGAACATCAGCTTCACTGAGCTAAAATCATGGTGTCAGAAAGACTGTGTTCCTTCTGGACGCTCTAGGAGAGAGCCTGCTCCTTGCCTTTCCATTTCTGTGCTGCCCCTGGCACTCCTCAGGCATACTCTTGTGTTCTACCCATCTGTATAACACTGCATTAGAGGAAATATAGGGTTAGACTTTTCAGGCCTCGGGACTTGAAACAGTCCCCTGTTTATGTGGCTTTTATGCTTAAAGAAAACTTGTTAATATACATTATTGATCTATTCACCCATGCCTAAGCAAAGCTCATCCACTATGTACATTTTCCCCATTAGACACAACTTCCTTGCCCTTGGGTACAATCGCTGTCACTTTAGCATGATGTGTAGGGACTGTTTTAAACAAAGAAGTCACCAATGACAGCAAAAAGTCAACAATGACAGCAAAAGAGCACACACATGTGGAAAATGTGACAATATGCCCCCAAAAGTCTCTTGCTTCCACTGTGAGAGCTGGAATGCAAAGGGGCAAACCTGTCATGCTTAACCTCTTCTGGGAACATGGACCCTAGACAACTCTACCTTGTGCATGGATGCAAAGGACCATGAAAGCAACACATGAATTGATTTTAAGGCTATAAATGCATTTTTATCAATAGATAAAGTTTCAAACATGTAATTTGCAAATAATGAGGTTAGACTACCGCCCAGGACAAAGGCATAAGGAAATTATGCCCACCTGCTTTTCAGTCTCTCCCCAGGATTCTCTTCACCAAGTCAGATATAAAGGTCTGGGACACACAGTTGGAAGAAGAATGATGGGGAACATGCCTGGCTACAAAGCGACAGGCAGTCCATACCATCAAAGGTTTAAAGGCTTGAGACTCTATGGTAAATGCATTGAGAAGGCATCTGAGGGAATTAATGCCAATAGGGTCAGTGCCTGTAGATTTGCAGGTATTATTGAGAGAGTGGCAGCGGGCTATTTTTTATTTCCATGGAGCCTGTATAACTTGTTTCAAATTAAATAGAAGCTAGACATAGATGTGTGAAAATTATTCTACCTGCAATTATCGAAAGATCTGAGAAGACCTTGGAAAGGATGGGAATGTGTCACAACACCCATTTCTTTGCTGCTGTTGAGGGCAGAACAACCCTGAGGAAGGTGCCTGCTCTGTGCTGACTGAGCTGGCTCTCCCTGAAATTCTGTTTATGGCTAATAGCACCCTGAACTCTGGAGACTAGCCAGCGCCATAGCAGCTGCCTGGTTGTCTTGAACCTCGAAAGAGAAAGAAAGAGAAAGAAAGAAAGAAAGAAAGAAAGAAAGGAAGGAAGGAAGGAAGGAAGGAAGGAAGGAAGGAAGGAAGGAAGGAAGGAAGGAAGGAAGGAGAGAAAGAACGAACCCAAAACATGTTGTGTCAGAGGATGGTGAATAGCAAACAAATTGGCCAACAGAGCAGTTTAGCATGGGGTTGGTGGCTTACTCCAGTAAGTGATTTATGACAAAGTGTTTTTATTTGACTTGGCATTACAGGGATAAATTATTGAGTGTTAATTGTATGTTGATAAGCTGTTCCTGCTTAAATTTATTCCTTCCTTGGTTTGTGTTAATTGGGGTGTCTCGGAACAGAAGGGAATTGCCCACTTAGTGCCTGGTGTGGGTAGGCTGTTGATAATAAGCATGGCTTATTATTTGTCGTCACTCTTATGCTAAGAGAATAAGGTGTTCCTATGGTGGGATTCTCTCCTGGCCATTAATGCACATTTTTTTCATAAATGAATTGTTAAAAAGTACCATTACTCTTATTTACTTAAGTTCACGTTTACTCAGGTTGCAGCAGAAGGTAGGGTCCGAGGCGGACTGGCAGAAGGCTGGGGAAATTTAAACACACATTTTACCATTTGAAATTTAAATGCTCTTAGATAAAGCTATCGTGGAATGGGAGAGGATGATATCCCCTGTGTGAGTGGCTTTATCTCTGACTCATCTTCCTCTCTTTCTCTCTGGCATGAAAGGTCTTGCGTGGTGATGAACGTGAGGGCCCACAGTGAGAACCCGTGTGGATCCATGCACAGATGAGGACACAGATACAGGGGCAGGGGCGGGAACTGTGAGATAGTGAGGATCTTGTCCTTAAAGAGTCTCTACAGTAAGCTGTTGTGCACCCCTGATGTGAAAATCCAAAATCAGAAATGTCCCAAGATCCAAAAATTTTTATTTGCTTAAATGATGTCACAGGTTCAAAAATTCCACATTATGAAACACTGTTTCATGAACAAAAATATGCATATATGAAACAAAATTGTTATGTTTAGGCGTTGGTCTTATCCCCAAGTCTTCAGACAGGAAAAAAACAAAACAGAACATAAAAGACACAAAAGTAGCCCAGATTGCAGATTGAGGTGTGTGCTTGAGATGAAAGAAAGTCTGTGAGAAGAAACAGTAACGTTCCAAAGAGGCACACCAGACCAGGGCAAGGGTGGCTGCAGGGTCACCTCACACGGCCTATGGCAGGCTGGGGCTGATAAACAGTAATGCCAGCTGCAGATGCTCACTGCCGGGTTTTATGAATTCTGCTAGTTTTGGTAGGTGTGTGCCTGGCTGCAAACCAGAGAAGGGCAGGTCTTACAGGGGCCAGAACACCCAGGCATGAGAGAGATGTCTGGTTCTGGTGCCATTCCCTAGGCCTCTTCCTGGGACTCAGTAAGATTGTCCATGTTCCTTTTTTTTTTTTTCTTCATAGGATTGTTATCTGTGATAGTTACAAACTAAACATGAGCAAAATGTTGAATACATGATGAAATAAATTTATAGGTATAAGCTTTGGGCTTTGTTTTTAGGGTAAATATTTTAAATTGAATTTTTGCAATTTTCATACAATATACCTTAATGGTACTTACATCCCCTCTCCTATCTGTACCTTCCTCCACTGCCCTTGTAAGTCAAATTCACTGCTGGGAGGTTCATGTGGCATCCAATCCTTGGGTCCTTGAAACAGCCTGAGGAAAAAATTCTCCAAACCCTGGAGACTTGCTAACTGAGCTTGGGGTGTGGGTTTACATACAGACAAGTGGGCATCCCCCCATTCACAGCTGTGTTCAAAAGTTCATGTTCAGACATAAATCCTGTGGTTCCGGACAGCCTTACAAAATGGTGAGAGACCAGCCTGGTGGTTTTCCCAGCTTTTATACCCTTAGCCCTTCCCATGCAAGTGGCTATGGTCAACTGATAGGCTGGAAGAGGGAAGGGGAGTGACTTCTTTCCAGAGCATGGGAAGGAGGCAGGTCCATGGCTTGTCATCACAGGGTCAGAGAAACATCCTCCGGGTCACAGCCCTTTGCCAAATTTAATGTACTCTCATATATATAATACGGTCTATAGAGTCTGATTTGTGTAAACAAATGTCCACAAATGTCTTTCAGTGTGGGTCCATCCACTGGGCCCACCAAGCATCCCATCCCTGTAAGACACTCTTCCCCTGCAGCAGCCATCAATTGCTAAAAGTTCCTTAGGTTGGGTTGGGATTTTTTATCCACTTCCCCATGTCTAGGCTGAGATTTTGTCTGGATTGAGCTTGCATAAGACTTGTGCATGCTGTCACTATTCATGTGTGTAACTGATCAGCTGTCTGGAAGACTCTTTCCTTGTGGTCATTTTCCACCACCACACCCTTTGGCTCTTACAATCTTCCTGCCTCCTCCTCTTCCACAATGATCCCTGAGCCTTGGAAGTCAGAGGTTTGAAATAGGTGCCCTATTCATGAATAAGCACTCTGTGGCCTCTTGTTCTCTACACATTGGTCCATTGTGGGTTTCTGTGTTAATCACCATCTGCTGCACGACAAAACTTATGGTGAAAGACCCATTCATCCTCTGTGTAGAAGTTACATAGAAGATGTGTCATTTAGGGTTAAGCATCTCAGAGATACTTAATCGCTACATTTGACCAGTTCTATAACTCTGTAATAGTCTCCATTTGTTGCAAAAAGAAGCTTCTTTGATGAGGGGTGAAAGGTACACTTGTCTGTAAATTTGAGGATGCATATTTAAAATAAAACAAGAAATTATGTTAGTCTTGGGATGTGGCAAAGTAGGTTTTTTGCTAGGATCTATTACCTCTCTAGCCATATGTATTTGGCTATGCTTACAGTACCACATGTGAGTTTCCTCCCATTGAGCGGACCTTAATTCCAATTAGACAGCTGTCAATTACCCCCAATATAATAGTGCCACTACTGCACCAATAGCAATAGTTTGATGGCCAGTCATTGTTATTTATTAGGTTTTATAGCTGGGTGGGACCACTGAAATGAAATCATGAAATTTGAAGGTAAATGAGTACAGCTAGATTATACTAAATAAAGTATCACGGACTCAGAAAAACAAGTGATATATGTTCTCATTTATGGATCTTGGCTCCAAATCCTTATGAGTACATATCCTGATATAACCACAGGAGCCAGGAAAAATGGAAAGGAACCATGGGGCATAAAGAGGAAGAAGGAGTCTGAGAGAAGGGGATAGTGGGAGGAAGGACTTCCAGCTTGCTAGTCCCCTGCAACCCTCCTCTGTCTCCCTTTCTTGCTATTGGTTGGCATGTGAAATCTTCTTTTTTATTACTTCCAAGTAAAATAGAAAATAGTTCTCTTTAAGCCATTGTCCATGTAGCTATCCTACTCAGAGAAGAACTTTCCTGGCCTCTGTCTAGATGGCAGAACTGAAAGCGTGAGCTTTGATTCATGCTAATGACCACAGAGAGGACTTTGTAACTGGAAGGCACGGACTGGGGCAGAAGCAAGCTGAAATTTTAGGGAATGGTTCTAGTTCACCCACAAAGCTTTTTTTTTCCAACATTTATTTAGGTGTGTGTGTGTGTGTGTGTGTGTGTGTGTGTCTGTGTGTCTGTGTTTGTCTGTGTGTTTGTGTACAGTTTTGGGGAGTAGGTTTTCTCCTTCCACTATGTGACTTCTGGTGCTGGAACTCAGATCATCAGGTTTACCTGCTGAGTCATCTCATTGGCCCACAAAGCCAATGGCCATTTTGGCTATTGGCTGGTTGTTTCAAACAGGGGTCATAGTTACAGGAAGATTAGCTAGTGTCACTGTCAATGATGTATTGCCTAGAGGAAGGAAAGCCAATTGAGTGTGGACAGTCCTAGTCTCCCTGTTCCAGCTTGCTCCTTTAATGGGTGTGTTCAAACTGCCAAGGAAAGCTATGAACAAACCCCAACACAAAGTCATAAAACTTACTCAAAACATTCTGAGATATTTTCATGACTTTTTTGTGTAACTTGATGATTCAGTTCTTGAGTGTGAACTTTGTAGAGGACAATGTTGTGTCACAATGCCAAAAGGTTGAATACGCCTAATGGCGTAGAGCTTGCAGAGTTCCTTGAAGTCACCTAAGAAACAGTGGGAAGCAAGGAAGTAGCTGAGAGAGGACTGTCCTAGCTTTGCTACATTATAGAGGGCACTGTAAGGGAAGAGAGGGCATTCAGAGACCTAGGGCTTCTTGGGACTGCCTGAGTGTGAAGGTCTAGAGAGGAAACCAAGTCAACACAGGGGAAAAGGTAGTTTCTAGTTCCACATTTGGGGGACCTGAAGCCACAAGTTTAGGGCTCCGTAAGAAACACTGCTATTAGCTCAGCTTGGTCCCAGGCACTGAGATTAGCCAATGGCTACCAATAATTTGACATTGGAAATAGAAGGCTAGAGGGCCCAGCCAACATAACTCAAAGATGGGGAGGGACTTGCTCAAGGACACACAGCTGGAGGTAGCAGACCTACGATCAGATCCAGATTTGTAAACTCCTAGCAATGATTTTGCTGTTATAACCTTTACCCCATGTACAACACCCAAGTCCACTCTGACCTTGGGGAAAGGGATACTGAAAACCATTACTGATCAATGAAACAGAAAGACAGGAAACTGAAATGGGATTCCAGTGCTACTTGAACTCCGTATTAAACCTCTTTCTTAATTTTTTGTTTGATCTGGTAAGAATAATAGGTGAGGGTTTAGGGAGTTGTCTCAGTGGATAAAGTGCTTGCCACACAAGTGTGGGGGCTAAAATTTGGATCCCCAGAACTCATGTAAAGCCAGATGCAGTAGCAGGTACATGTGATCTCAGAGCATCTACAGGGAGAAGAGAGGTGGAAACAAGAGAATCTTTGGAAGCTCATGGCCAGCTGGCCTGGAATACAGTGGTGAACAGCAAAAGATCATCATAGGTAGAAAGCAAGACTGATGATGAACTTGTCCTCTGACCTCCATGTATGTGTTTATATGCCTACAAACACACACACACACACACACACACACACACACACACACCCCTAACAATACACACACATCATACACATACATTAAAAAAAAGAATTCTAGGTGATATTGCTAAAACAATGATGTGTGCTGAGGTGGGGTAGGGTGTCAATGATCAGTAGATACGGAGCGAATGTTGTAGGTAAAGAAGGCTGAAACTGTGTGCTCTTAGTATGGTCTTTTCACCTCTCTGAATTCTTTTGGATGAACTCCACAGAGCTTAAGGTCAATGCAAACTCATTTGGTTTTCCTGGGAATCTTAACCTTGATTTGACTTCTGCCCTGTGGTTCATGAGGATTGAGATATAGCCCTACCTTGTTTCTCAATGTATAGTCTTCAGGTCAGTGGCATCAACTTCAGTGGGAGGCTGATAAGAAATGCAAATTCCTGGGCTGCACTCCAGTCCCATGGAATCACAATCTTTGGAGATGGACAGGAGAATCTGTGTCTCAACAAAGCTTCCAGGTGGCTCTGATGAATACTAAAATTTGGGAAGCCCCCCAACTAGAGTGAAAACTCAGCATGGAATATGAAAGGCAATACGAAGTAATCGTTCAAACCCTGACACTACTAGCTGGGAGGTCTCAGACTAGTGACTGTGTCCGTGATTCCGAAAGATTAGGTTTGTATCCTGGAGTTGCTGGGAGGACCAATGAGACAATGCAGGAAAAGCCTATGTGCAGCATCTTACCCATATTTAGTGGGTACTTAGTCCACTTCTCGTGTTATTGCTATTGTTATTAAAGCCCCAATTTCCTCTTGTTCTGACAGACTACAGTGTGAGTCCTCTGTCCTTCCTCATTCAGCCCCCACCACCCCATCTCTCTCACCCTGCTG
Source organism: Nannospalax galili (assembly GCF_000622305.1). Taxonomy (NCBI): domain Eukaryota; kingdom Metazoa; phylum Chordata; class Mammalia; order Rodentia; family Spalacidae; genus Nannospalax; species Nannospalax galili. Next base: position 5,554,447 of record NW_008357637.1, on the reverse strand, counting down.
TTACTTTGGTTGAACTGTGGAAATCAAAGAGAGATGACCTTGTAAGCATCTTCCAAAATAGAATCAAGGCCCCTTACTCATCCCTGAGCCTCCTCCCCACCACACAATAATAAGAGAGAATTAAACCATATCTGGCCCTACTTATGTTGTGAGAAATGGGTCATAGGTCCCTCATATTTTGGGTCAAACCACGGCACCTCAAACTTCCCTAGCTGGAGGAAGGCCCAGATCCATACCATAAGAATTGCCCTCAGGCACCCTGTGTCTGGCAGTGCACCATCAGATGACTCTGCCCTAGGGGTTTCTTTGGCCACTTTGAACAAGAAGAAGCCCCCATACCTGAGCCACTTGTGGGCTCCACTTCCAGCCTCTGCCAGTGTAGAATACACACAGAGTTGCAGGCTGGAGCAGCAGCTGCTGCTGCCTCCCTCTGGGCCACCATAATGTGTCCCAGGGGGCCAGCCCAAGCTTGGATGAGCCTTCGAAAATTAGCAAGCAGTTCTGACTTGCTTAATTTTTTTCTCCTAAGAACTTGAGCGACCATGTCCTCTTAATCATGTTTTGAGAGGAAAGACAAGAGAAAAGAAAGATATTCTGGAAAACACAGAGCAATTAATCTGCTCATTCATGTTGAGTGAATGACTCTGTTCTGAGTGCATTCATTCCTTATTCCATGAATATTTTTTGGGAACCCAGAGACTGCATGGAGCACTGGTGACACTGGGTGAATTAGGACACCAGCTGTCCTTGAGAATGTTGCAGTCCAGTTGGGAGGAGGAGAGATGGAGCCTACATTGTGCCAGACTTTGGGCTAAGGGAATAATATTGATGTGAGCCTTGTGAGACCCATTTCTTAACCCCATTCTACAGATGAGGGCATATAGGCTTAGGGAGATGAAGTGACAGACCTGGAGTTTTCCATTTGGAACGTGGCTGGACTCTACAACACAAAAACCCTCCCTTTTCTTCCTCTGCTACTCTGCCTCTATGGGAAGACGCTTATTAATCTCCAGCTCAGTACACCGGGAAGCACCTAACAGGTAAACTGGTTGTCCATTCAGAGAACTCTGGCTGCTCAGAAGGCAGAAAGATGGCTCTTGACTGCCATATGAATCTTGAAGGATAGCCCAAGTATAAGCATGACCCTGACCTATGGGTGATGGGAAGCCCCTGAGCAGTGCTGTAGAGAGGCATGGGAGATGGGCTAGAATGGACAGGAGGCCTGAGAAATCTGCTTGAGTGTGGTTCTGAGGTGTCCATTATGGGGAAACAGAAGGACCAGGCACTCACTGTCTCAGTCTGGCCTTGCCCTCAACATGAAACTGGTCAGGACTGGTCATCAAGCAGGATTAGATGAACCAGAACAAAATCTGAGACATGCATCACCTGCCCAGGAAAGGATGCGATAAAAGCACATCCATGAGTTACACCTGCTTTTCATTTGTGGCATCATCCCCTCCCCACATGCATTTACTAAGTGCCTGTGTGCACACAAAGCCATTGACACTAGACTCAGAACATACTTAAGGGAATTAATGTCTCTTCACCCAGCTCATCTCCCTTGTCCATGTCAACCTAGAAGTCAGTGCTTCCTTGCCAACTTGCCAACACCACATGAAAGTGTGAAGGAAGAATTGTCACCTGAGACATGAGTAGAAGAGAATGGATCCCAACTACTGTGACATAAGCTACTTCATATGTCCTCTCAAGGCAGTGAGGTGACTCATATTTCATGAATGTGGCCACTAAGGCTCAAGGAGGTCAAGGCACAAAGGAACCCAGATAGTGAGAGGTAAATAAATGGAGCACCATCTTTCCAAAGTTGGTGGCTTTTGGAGCAAAGGAGACAATTAATGGGTTTCTAGAGACCAAGTAATAATCTCTGATATATTTGGTTGATTTAAGTCAATCAGTTGATAGGTAAAGAAATTGTACTATTGCAGCTGAGACAGTACAGTAAAGGGGAAAATGGACAGGGCATGAAAATGGAAGTATTGTCCTCAAATCTTAATTCCACCGAGTCTTGGGTCAACTTTCATCATTTGAAAAGTCTTAAGAATAATGCAGTCTTGAGAACTCTGCAAAACCATAAAGGTTAAACAGGGCACTGTCTGCTATGTGGCTCTGTTCCTGTAGGATAGAGTATGCTCATCTGACCTGCCTTCTCTAGCAGGTGCTTGCTTCCAGATACACTGCTTTGGATACAGGACTATTGACCATTTTGACCTGGTCATCCCAAACCTATCACTTTGTTTAGCTGAGATTATAAGGATACCCACATACTTTGCTTCATAGCCACAAAAAACAGAACAGTTGACCTGATATCATAGCTCTCCTCCAAGAATGCCAAAAGACCCAAGACTGAAATGTGGACCTTGACTTCAAGACCTCAGGGTCCTTGAAAGGCCACATGATAGAGATGGGCTGGTTGTTCACACTTTTTCTCTTTTCCTTAGCTGATCTAACCCATTGGAAGGAGATTATGTGACCCAGTTGTGACTCATGGGATGTGGGTGGAATTGATGGGAATGTGGAATGTGGTAGAAAAGCCTGTCCTCTCAAACTTTGCTACAGATCCTTCCCTTTTCCTTTATCTTCTTGTCATGTAGGAACCCACTGAGAGACTCCTTGGATGGAGAGTCACCTGAGTCTCTGAATGGCTGTATAGAAGACAGCACTACCCCTCTTCATAACTTGCATTGGACTGCGAATGAACCATAAACACCTACTGTGCCAAAGCATTGAGGTTTAAGGCTATTTCAAGATATTTCAAGAGATCATTATACTACTCCTAAATGACCATGTAAAAATCAAATACCCTATTGGGGTTAGCACATTTCTTCATATTTATATAAATGAATATATATGGTGGTTTGAATGAGAAATGTCTCCCATAGGCTCAAGTATATGAACACTTGATCAGTTCATGGTTATGTTTGGGGGAAGGTATGGTTTTCCTGGAGGAACCATGTCACTGGTCACTGGTGACAGACTGAGAGTTCATAGCTTTATTCCACTTCCAGTTTTCCCCCTCTCTGCTTCCTGTGAGTGGTTGAAGATGTGAGCACTCAACTCTCTGTTCCAGCCATCTTGGCCACCATACCTCCAACATGATGGACTCTTACCCCTCTGAAACCATTTGCCCAAATAAACTCTTCCTTCTATATGTTGTCGGTCATGGTGTTTTATCACAGCAACAGAATAATAACTAATACAATATATAAGTT
>NW_008357637.1:5516980-5550927 GCF_000622305.1 Nannospalax galili | reverse complement strand
TACTCTTTCTGGTGCAAACATATTTGAGGATAGGGAGGGCTAGTTACTTGGTACACAGTACAGTGGATCTCAAAGTATCAGTGCCATTTGTGATGTGTCATAAATGAATATTTGTGGATCCTATTCTAGCTCTATTGAATCAGAAACTCTGGGAATGGGGCTTCAGAATCTATTTATACAAAAATGGTATACCAGGATACCATTTAAGGAGAGAGAGGGTTAGCTGGGTCCTAGAGCTCACAAAAAAGGTGGAGTTCACAGCAACCATTCCTTGAAGCCTGTATTCAAGGGAGAAAACTTATAGACTTCCTTGAATGATCACATTGACTTCAGCACCAAATCAGATAATTTTGTTACTCTGTAAAAGACTGATTGCTACATCAGAATTTTTATACTATTGTATTAATTTTTTAGAGCTGTCATAGAGTATGTATCAGAGTGGGTGACTTAACAACAGAAGTTTATTTTCTCAGCATCCTGGAGGCAGGAAATCCAAGATTGAGACATCAGGGTTGGTTTCTTCTACCGTCTCCTTCCTTGACTGACAGACCCCCACCTTCCTACTGCTTGTCCACTGTTCATAGTCAACCCTCTGTGCATCTGTGCCCTTGATGTCTCTTTTTGAATCTTATTTTCCTTTTCTTATATGGACAACCACTAGTTTGATTAGAGTAGGGCTCACCTTGATGTCATCTTTCCCATTTACTTGTCTCTTTAAAGAAAGACCCTATCTCCAAATATCACCATATTCTGGTTTTCTAAAAGCTAACACAACATGTGAATTTGGAAGGGATAGTGTGTTAGTCAGATTTCCTTTACTATAACAAATACCTGAGATAGTCAATTTAGAAAGAGAAAAAAGTTTATTTCTATTCATGATTTTAGAGGTTCCAGCCCATGATTTATTGGTCCCATTGCTTTGGCTAATATATCATAACACAGCTGTACTACATGATAAAGCAAAATCATTCGTCTGGTGGCCATGAAACCTAAGAGAATAGGAAGAGGCCAGAGTCCCACTGTTTCCTACAATGGCCTCCTACAAAGTCCCACTTCTTAAAAGTTCCACCAGCTCCCAATAGCACCTGCCCCTGGATCAAGCCTTTAATCTATTGGCCTTTGGGAGATGTTTAAATTCTGAACTATAGGAGAAATAATTTTATCCCAGACAATTATCAAATCTGGACTACAGCTATCATTTTCTATTCCGGTCTGTCTTGGAACTCCCTTGAGTCATCAAGGACTCAAACATAGTTAAGTGCTAAATTTAACACATAGTTTAGGGTAGAACGTTTACTACAGTTTATTCTATTACTATTAGGGAAGTAAAGATTGAGTTGGTACCTTTAGCAATGTTTGTGGGTTGAAACTAGAATCAGACAAAGTGATATAAAAATAAGACGTGCCTGCTTTAAATGGTTTCTGTTACCTCTTGGGAAGATGGAGGTCAGTTTGTGAATAAATGTATAATTTCTGGTAATAAGAACTCAAAAAACAGATTCAAAATCTGGTAGAAAGTTGTATTTGTCCCAACTTGGTAACCAGTTGGTGCTGCACACATGAGACAGATACTCCTTTGATACATCGGGGTTTGCTGTAAACTGGAAGATTCTTTTGATACAATAGAAAATTGAACTCCTGAGATATTCTGAATCAGTTTCTTTTGCTTGTGAGCCATAGGAATACACCAGAGATTAGATACATAGAAAGAATTGGATGGAAAGGTAGGTGGTAATTCTTAAAACTTGTATTTCATAGTATATTTTTACAAAGAGAAACTGTATCTGAGAACCACTAGCTATTGCCTTTAGCCTCCTCTCTTCAAATGGCTTGCCTCTTCCTTCTGTCCCTGCCCCTCTTTACATTCACTAGCAAGGTCATGGATTGTTGCCCCAGATGCCAGGGTGAGCGTTAATGTAACAGCTTCAGGTAGTCTAAACTTGGGACAATTTGTCTGCCTGTAAAATCCCACGGAATGAACTTTCTTATCACTTGTTAACTGCCAGGGCAGAGTTCACTGCAAAACAACTTTGCTGTGAGTCTGTGAAAGAGGAGCTGTGGAAGTCCCGTGCATACAAACAGGTTAGCTATACTCTAAATATGCTTATGGGGCAGATTTAGATATGATTAATGTTGGCACCAATGAGCATACATTAGTTGGATTTGCATATATATAAATTTGAATAATGTTCAAGGACATCAAATGATTTCAGACTTAATCATTATAATAGCTAATATTTATTGAAGTATTATGTGCCCAACAGTGCCATAGATATTTTATATACTGATTTAACTAACCTCCATAATGTCTATGTGATTTAGAGTCTATTATCATAGCCATGTCATAGGTAAGGAAACTAAGGTATGTGAAGATTTAGTAACTTGTCCGAGTTTACAGGGTGATCATAGACAGCAGATCTGGCATATGAACTAGGCAGTCTGACTTCAGAGTCTGTGCTCTAGACCAGCGTGCTGAGGCATTGCCTGCTTGGGAAGTTGGGAGAGTGTACTGGAAACTGAAGACCAAATAAAGCCATTCTCTCAGACTTGGCTTCTAACTGATACTCATTCAGAAGTGTCCTTTGGTTGGGAGGGTGATGAATAATGCACATGCTGTAGAACTCATATCTTCAGTGTTTCCCTTTGTTACTTTGGAGGCACCGATGCACATTTGCTGGTGGACATCCAACATGTATCACTGAGGGCAACTTGCTGGGTGCAAAGAGTTTCAGTGACAAACGAGATGAGTCCCTCTCCCCAGGACACAGCAGTTAGGGGGGACACCTGACAGCCCTGAAGATAGAAGCTGGAGTTGGGCAGTTTGGAGAGGAGCCTGGGGCAGAACAGCCAGAGGAGGGACATTAGGGCTAAGGATAGCTGGCAAGTAGAATTTCACCACTGAGTAAGTAAGGTGGGAAGTACGGGCCAAGCCACAGAGGGGTGGCCACCAGTGCTCCTGGCTAGCAGCACAGGGGTTCAGGGCTGGGTGATGAGCGCTGAGGGTCCAGTCCTCATGGCTGCAGCAAGGTCAGCTATGAAGACAATGCTACAGTGACATCTTGCTTTCTTCACAAGATACAGATGCTTTGCACACCTGGAATGTGCATCAAAGAGTGTTTTTCATTCTAGGAACAGCCTCTTGCTACCATGGGAAAGGTGGCTCTCATGATGCCACAGCTCCCTCCCCCCCCCATTCACACATTTCCCGCCTCTTTGCTGACATCTGGAGCTCTATACTTAGAGATTTATTTATTCTTATCACATATATTACATAGTCTCATAAGTTACTTAAGCTTAGCCACACTCATCCTGAGAGTAGGTTTCAGTAAGACATAGAGGGAAGTGGGAAGGAACGAGAACACTGTGGGCAGGGGAGGATTGGTGGTACAAGTACATGGGGGAAATGGAGAGATAATACAGAGGTGATTTAAGGGTCAGATACACTAAAGGGTAATGTGACTCAGGGTCAAATGAAAATGATGCAGATTTCCAGATATGCCCTGGAGAGAGGTCCACAAGGTGGCACCTTCATCATCTGCCTTTTATGCTGCCTAAAAGTTACCCAGAACAAAAGGAACATGAAGCCATGCCAATAGAAATATCACTGAATGTTTGAAAAGTACATCCTTTAAGTTCTTCCTCATCTACTAGCCAAAAGCAAATGCAGTTATGTTAAAATAAGGAAAACAAATCACTTAGTTTTAAAGCGGGTGTATGCTTTAGTTTGAGACTTAGGAATTCTCCCCCTTTATCCATGTCTTTTTTGGAATGCCATTTCTGCCATCTTCTCCAAATCTGCTTAGAAATAATGCAAGCAAGACTTTCATACATACATTATGTAACAAGTAGTTCTAAGGATAAACTTGGTTATGTATCTAAAAGTGAAGCTGTAGTTATGGCAATACATTTTGTCTTGACTATAGTGTGGCTCAGGCAGAGGAGCATGTCATGTGACCAGGGTGATAGGTGTTCATTCATAATTTGATGACTTCTCCACCCAGACTCTGGAAACCTGACAGCCAGCACCTGCTCAGCCCAAGAAATGAGCAAAGAGTCCCTCAGCAGTAAAGCAAGGGATGTGAGCATAAAGAGATGCTTTATCATTCAATATCCCTTTCCCCTCATTGTCCAAGCATGTAAAATTTAGGATAAAACCTTCAGGTTTTAGGACCTCATTATTCAGTGCAAAGCTCCAGGCATTGCCTGGAGCAGACATTTATTTTCTGCAACTTTGCAGAGGTATAAAAATGAATAGGTTGTAAAGAACATTAACAATTTAACACTACAGGATCTGTAAAATTTTCAATGTGAATGCTCACTTCGGGGGAATCTACCCTACAAAAATAAAAGCATCATTCTATAAGGATACATGCACAAAGATGGTAGATTTCAGCATTGTTTATAGTGCATTTGCGGGGAGGGACATCAGTGTTCACTAATAGAGGAATGGTTGAATATATTCTGACACATTCTTACTGTAAACTATGATGTATATGTTTTTTAAATGTTTAGGTGTTGGGAAGACAGTTTAGTTGGTAAAGAGCTTGCTGCACACACATGCAGACCTAAGTTTGAATCCCCACCACCCATGTAAAAAGGTAGTGTGGCTGTGTGTGCCTGTAATCCCAGCACTGAAAGGTAGAGACAGACAAATCTCTGGGGCTCACTGGCTAGCCAGTTTAGTTGAATTGGTGAGCTTGAGTGAGGGACCCTGCCTCAAGAAAGTAAGATGGAAAATGTCTGAAGAAGACACTGGATGTTGACCTCTGGTTTCCATGTGCACAAGTAATTTCAAACACAAGTGTGTGCATACACATGAATACATACACATATATACATACAACACACACACACAAATAAAGAAAAAGGTTTACATCTGTGTATGTTGACTTAGAAGGATGACTGTGCATATCATATTTTTAAAACCATTGATAAAATTTGTATAGTATAAACCCATTTGAATACAAATATATATTTGTATATTAGTATCTGCTTTGAGCAATTTGGGGAGTAGTATAAGCCAAGTTATCACTTTAGTAAAGGTTGATATGGGAAGGATTGCTTTAATTTGTTATAGCAAGGACACATGTAGGAAATACAATACTACAAAGGAAAAACCTACTTTATCATTTAAGATATTGTGAAGAGTAGGTAAGACACTATTTGCACAATGCTTGGACTATCTGGTATATAGTAGGCTTCAGGAAATGCAGGAGTATTTGATTGCTTTACCCTGGTACTGATGCAGCATCACAGTTTGGCCTTGCTTTCCTTTATAGATTATTGCATTTTGTGCTCCAAAATGCTTTAGTCTCTGAGCTCTTCATGCTTTTTCTGTCACTCTGAATCCTTAGCACACAGAGATCCTTGTCTCATCACTAGTACCCCCTCCTTCACCTGTCTCAACTTTACATTCTTTAGGTTTGACCTGCAAGTTAAGGAAGGCCCCTGTCCCACTGGGCTGTCTGTGATTCTCATTGTCCTGTCAGGACAGTTCTTCTGGCTCCGCCTCATTCATCTTTTGGACCCTCAGCCTTGGAATGGGGCCTGGGTAAGGTCAGCAGAGCAGTTGAAGACTCCAATGACTATGTGGCTGTGTGGGAAGAGAAAGTGGCAGCACGCGCTCCTCATACCAGGAGCCATGCAGGCACCGTCTGGCCACCATGTGTGTGCTCCTGTTCCTGCTTGCACTACCTAGGTGCAGCAGTTTCATGTCTCAGGTTTTTGCAAATTGGAAGTTGAGCAAGGTGTGCTTTTTAAATGATTAATTTGTTTAGATTATCATATATTGCCCTTCTAATTTAGAAGTTATTAACTGGTGAGAACAGTTAATAACACTCTATTAGCTTTCTGCTTAAGAACAAGAACCTCAGTGGAAGCAATGTCAGACAAAGCAATGGAGAAACTGCCTCTTCTCAGGCTGCAAACTCTGAAGTAACTGGTGATGGTGATTGCAGTTGCAGCATTCACAAGCCACACACAGTCCTTGATAACAAAAGACTTCAAAAAGGTAAAATTAGACTGGGTGTGGTGGCGCACGCCTTTAATCCCAGCACTCGGGAGGCAGAGGCAGGTGGATCTCTGTGAGTTGGAGGCCAGCCTGGTCTCCAGAGGGAATCCAGGCCAGCTAGGGCTACAGGGAGACCCTGGCTCAAAAAGACCAAAAAAAAAAAAAGGTAAAATTTGAAATTAGATTTCTTACACAGATGTAAAATGAATATATGTTGAAGATTTTTCTAAACTCAACAATCAGTGAGAAACTATAGACACATACTATGATTGAGCTAAAAGAGACTCCAAAGAGCAGTGTTTGGATGACAAACATGACGGTGAATTAGGAGGTAAAATTACTTTCCTTGTGTTGGGTAAGGTATATAATGCTCAACTGAACATTTCAATAGGATAGAATTCTCATGTGTACAGACAAGAGTTGTTATCTACCACGTTCCCACAACTTACATAGTTTTAAATAGATAAACTGTCCTTTAGAATCTAGACAATTGCTTACATTTTCTATCCAAGCAGAAAATGTTCCTATAGTCTTGCTCTATTCTTAGCATGCTATATCTCTGTGAGTGCTTGGAGGCCTTCTATCATCCTAATGTTCCTTACATGTGATCTCATTTAATGCATTTAATTTTCATGTTCACAAGATGAGTATGAAATCGATATTGGAACTGGCAGCTGAGGAATGTAACTGTTGGACATAATCACTTAACTAACAAGGTAGCATTCACACCTAAATCCCTCAGCTCAAGCGATATCCCTTTTCACTCCACCTGCTGCCTCTGCTTTGCTTTCCTGGAGTGTTACTTCACTCTCTCTTCTGCCTTAACTGTGGTTTACTGTCATTTCCTGTTAGAGGCAGTCTACACTGCCCATCCTCCATGCCCTGCACTGTTATGGGTTATTTACCCCTGTGTTCCTGTCACTGCCCCTATCAGCTCTGGAAAAGAAACACTGTCTATGTATGTGCTCACTGCCTTTCTCCCATGTGCCCTGCTTTCTAGTATAGAGATTCTACCCCAACAACAGATGAACTCCACGTTGCAATGGTGAAGGGATGGGCTACTGGCTGGCTCCACCTGGAAGACACCAGTCCCCTTCCACCCAGACAGCAAATCTCTCCACAGTGCTGCTTGGTTCTTCCTTTTGTTTGTGGACAGTTCCCCAGTCCTTTCCTGTTTAAGTTTTGCTCTGCTGCTGTAAGTGCAGAGCTATGGCAGGCAGATGGGTAAAGTCCTTAGACTTTAAAACACATCATTTGAGAATCTTTCTCTAGCTATTAAAAAAAATCCTTAGAGAAGAAATCCCCAAAGTATTGATTTCTAGCATCTTGAAACATAACCAGCTTTATTATTTATATCAGTGGAGTTGATGACTATAGTAAACCCAGACAGAAGTCTAACTTATAAACTTGGTTTATTTTTGCATGCTTTGATTGAGTGCTTTCTTTATCTTGATGAATGAAAAATGATCTAGCTTTTGACTGCTGTCTTGAAAACAGGGAGACTCCCTGGTAAGAATGAATAAAAACATTTATACTGAAGCTCTGAAAAATGAGTCAGCGCTGGGTGGGAAGTGTGACTTAGTGGTAGAGCACTGGCCCTGTGTGCATGGCGCACAGGGCTCTATCCCCAGCACAGGGACTGGGGAGTGTGGTGGTAAAGCCCTCTAAAACCAATACCAACCCTGATGGTATTAAGCAAGCTTCATATTCCTGGGATGAACCCTACTTGAGCACAATGTGATATCCTTTTTCTATTTTTTGATTCAATTTGCTAAAATTTAATTGATAATTCTTGCATCTATATTTATGGGGGAATACTAGACTATCATTTATCTTAGATTGTTGAATTTTGATATCAGAGTAATGTTGTTCTCATAGAATGAGTTGAAAAGTGTTTTCTCATCTTCCTAAAGTTTCTGGAAAACTTTAGGAAGAATTTGTATTATTTCTACCTTAACTGATAGAATTCATGAGTGAAATCATCTGGGTCTCAAAATTTCCTGTAAAAAGGTTTAATCACAAACTCAATGACTATGACAGTTGTTAAGACTGTTCAAATAGTCTCGCTCTTCTTCAGTGAGATTTGGAACTTTTGTGTTTTAAGAAACGTGTCTCTTACATCTAAGTTATCAAATTAATTGTTATAAAGTTCTTTATCATATTCCCTTATTATTTTTTGCTTGGTTTTTTTTGTTTTTTTGTTTTTTTGTTTTTTCTTTTTTGTTTTTTTGAGACAGGGTAGCCCCAGCTGGTGTGAAACTCACTATGAAGATGGGGTTGTCTTTGATCTCTCAGAGCTCTGCCCACCTCTGCCTCCCAAGTACTGGGAATAAATGTGTGGGCCACCATGCCTGGCTACTTTACTGTTCTTTAAATAGCTGTATTCTATACATATACTACCTCTATACCTCTATACATATACTACTCAGGAGGCAGAAGCAGGCAGATCTCTGTGAGATCGAGGATAGCCTGGTCTACATTGTGAGTTCTAGGTCAGCTGGGGCTACAGGGAGACCCTGTTCCAAGTATTTCATGCATGTATGCAACGTATTTAAATCCTACCCACCTGCCATTTCCCATTTCCAACCTCCCTGAACACCCACCCCCACATGTTCTTCTCCCAGTTTCCTCTTCTTTTTTATTAAATAGCCCACTAAATCCAATTAGTACTGCCCATATATGTATGGGGCCATCCACTAGAGCATGGGCTCTGCATGTGGCTACCAATGGCCACAAGCCCAAAGAAAAATTACTCTCCCTCTCTCTATAGAAATCAGCTACCAATAGCTCCTCAGCTAGGAATGGAGCCTTGTGAGCCCCTCCCCTACCCATGCTGGACTTTCGACTGACTTGATCTTGTGCAGGTAACCACAGCTGCTTGTGAGTTCATGTCATGTCCAGAAGACAGTGTTTCACAGCACTCCACCCCTTCCACCAGCTCTTACATTCCTTCCACCCCATCTTCCACAATGTTACCTAAGCCCTGGGGCAGAGGCAGTGATATAGAAGTCCCATTTAGGGCTGAGCATGCATAGTCACTTATTCACAGCACTTTGATCAGTTATGAGTCTCTGTAATAACTTCTGCCCACTACAAAAAGAAGCTTCTCTGACTAAGGACAAGACTAGCACAGGTCTATGGGTATAAATATTAGTATTTAGAAGATAGTTTGGCAACATGAACACTTAGCAAAATAACAATAGCAGGTTCTTCCTTAGGGCCTATGACTCTCCAGTCATGGGCTTTTGACCAGGTTTACAGTACCAGGCATGAATTCCTTCCTGTTGAGCAGACCTCAAATCTGGTCAGAATGCAGTTGGTACCACCCTAACAGGTACACCACTGTTGCACCAGTGGCCCATCTTGCTTGAAACTTCCATGCAGGGTCCAGTGCTGGGTAACACTGATGTCTTTTTTCCTCCAGTATCATGAAAGCTTGCCAACAGGGAGGAAATTTCTTGGTCAGTTCAAAATGGATTTCTCTGTCATGCAACCAAAGTGTGTGGTGTCTTTAGCAATATGGTCTTACCATCTAGTTATGGTGGGCAACCAAGAGCAATGGCAATAGCCTAAGTTGTTTTGGAGACCTCTGAGGCCTCCCTGAACAAGAACTTGTAGGGAGATAGCTCATGCTTGGCATTGAGGTTTTCATTTAATAACTTCTGGGAGCAACACTGTTCACTCAGGGTACCTCAGTTCAAACTCCTTTTAAAAACAAAACTATTTTGTAATTAGTTTACAAACAAGTGGGTTTCCATCAGACTTTTTCATATATCTTTAACTTTGGTTAACTTACGGAGTTTTGGCTCCACTGATTTTCTTTATTGTTTTTCTTATTTTTTATTTTATTGATCTCTGCTTTGACCTTTAGTGCATCCTTTCTTTTGCTTATTTTGAATTTTATTCCCTTCTCCCTCCCTTATTTTCTGAAGGTAAAGGTTAGGTCATTATTTAGGAATCTCTCTTCATAAATTTGTTAAATTTCTGTCAAAATTTTTGATATGCTATGTTTTTATTTTTATTAGTTTTAAATAAAAGTTTTTCTCTTGATTTCTTATTAAATTTATTTATTTTGGAGATATTTTAGAGATCATTTAGTGATTGACTTCCAATTTAATTCTGAACAAAACAGAGAAAACAGTTTATATGACTTGAATAAATTTTAAATCATTGAGACTTATTTTATGGGCCTAATTTAGTGTACCTTGGGAAGTGTTCAGTGTGTTCACGTAAAGGATGTATGATCCTCTGTTGATAGATGGACTGGTGAAGAGAAGAAATGTAAATTGGGCTGTTTGTTGATAGGATGACACTATTGTTCAAGTTTATTATATCCTAGCTGACTCTTTGTCTGCTATAAATCACTTTTTGAGGCAGAAAGTTATGAAATTTTCACTACAATTATGCATTTGTGTATTTCTACTTGTTCTTTAATGATCTAACAATATTTTTGCTTCACTTAATTTGAAACTCTGTTATCAGTAGAAGAGAAATATAGGGATGGAGAGATGGCTCAGTGATTAAGAGCACAGACTGATCTTGCAGACCCTGATTCAATTCTCAGCACCTACATAGTGGCTCATAATCATCCATAACTCCAGTTCCAGAGGAACCAATGCCATCTTCTGACTTCTGCAGGCATTATATATAAATATATTTCCCGTACTTTTCCATCTTAGTCACAGAATGAAAGATACCAAATGCCTTTAGAGAAACAAGCATGCTTTATTTCCAGAACTCTCTTAATTGTATAATTTCTTTGCAAATTTTTATTAATTTTTTATTGTATTTCATATAGAACATCTTAATCACTTCATAGCCTTTTCCCATTGGCACCCTCCCATAGCTCCCCCCACTGGAATTCATGGATTCTGTCATTGGTGTTAAGGCCTATTGAGTCACCTTATTGTCCCCAGACATCCCTCAGCACAGTGAGGTCTAGTCAGCCTGTCTAGAGTCCCTCCCTGTGAGAAGATCAGCTCTTGCTCACCCAGTAGTAATCAGTAGCCAGTAGTTCTTCGCTAAGATTGGAGCCTGCTATCCATTTCCACAGTTCTATGCTGGGTTTTTGTCTGCTTGAGTTTGCGTGGGTCTTATGTATGCTGACACCATTGCTGTAGGTTCACATGAGCAGGGTTCCAGGAGCCTGTAGGACTCTGTTTGTATATGGTCATGTACCTCCTCCCTGGCTCTTACAAGCTTTCTTTCCTCTCTTCCACAATGGTCTCTGAGCCCTGGAGGTAGAGTTTAATAAAGGAGTCCTGTCCAAGGATCCACACTCTGCAGATTCTTATTCTCTGCACTTTGGCCGTTTGTGACCTTTTATGTTTATTGCCCTCTGTTGTATGAGGGAGCTTTGTTGATGAGAGTTGAGAGATGCATTGGTATTCTCTCTACCCCTTGCTCCACTATGTTCTGTGAACCTTAGATGTGGTGGTTGCATTGTAGATGTGTCACTTAGGGTTCAGCAATTCACAATCTCTGTGTGTGACCAGTTGTAGAACACTGTAATAATCTCTGTCTGTTGCAAAAGAAGCTTCTTTGATGAGTGGTGACTGGGATGCTTGTCTGTAAGTATAAGGATCCACATTTTGCCCATAATAAGAAATTACAATTGTCTAAGGATGTGACAGCCTTGGGGTTTTCTCTAAGATCTATGATCTCTCCAGCCAGGTATATTTGGCTGTGTTTGCAGTACCACACATGAGTCTCCTCCCATTGAGTGGGCTTAAGTCCAATTAGGTAGCTATTAATTACATCTAAGATAAAAATGTCACTACTGTCCCAATATAGTTTGCTGTGCTGGTCATTGGTGTGGTTATTAAGCCTTAAAACTGAGGTCAGGCCATCGATTGATGTTCTTCCTTAGCACCTTGCATAGTGCTCTCCAAAACTATGAGAGCTGGCCTTCAGGAGTGGAGGCTTCCAGGTCAATTCCAGCTCTATTGTTCCAAACCCTCTGTCAAGTATTTCCTGTCTTCAAAAATAGGGTCTTACCTTCAAGTTCTGGGAGGCAATCAAGGGCTGTGGCAATAGTGTATGTAATTTGGGAGTATCTTGGACTACCCTGGCTAACAACTCAAAAAGAGGTTTCTCCTGCTGGCTGTTTCTTACTATATAGTCTTCAGTTATACACATGGATTCACGTAGAGATATTGTATGTATAATTTGTCAGTAAGTTTTTGGACCAATACAATTCCCTCTGGCTTTTTTACACTATGTAACTTTTGACAGGGGGATATAGCTGTAATACTTGTTCTAATATCCCTGTCTGTTTATTCAGATACCTATGTCAATTTGCATTGGTTTTGACTGGTCATTTTTCTCCTCCCTAGAGGTTTTAGTTTCTTTCATCTTGGTATGTTGGGAAGTTTTGGATTAGATGCCAGACATTATAAAGTATACCTTGCTGGATACTGGATACTTGCATGTTTCAATAAACACTTTTGAGTTTTGTTTGGGAACATAATTTACTTGGAAATACTTTAATCCTTTTTATCTTGTTTTTAAGAGTTTTAAGATAAGATTAGCAGGCTGGAGAGATGACTCAGTAGTTAAGAGCACTGACTGATCTTGCCGACCCTGGTTTGATTCCCAGCATCCACATGGTGGCTAACAATCATCCACAATTCCATTTCCAGGGAAACCAATGCCATCTTCTCACTTCTGCAGGCAATGCATGATACAGGTGCACTTACGCTCGTGCAGGCAATGCAGTCATACACATAAAATACAAATAATAAATAAAACTTTTTTAAAAAAGATAAGACTAAATGTCAAGGCAAAAGGAGAACTTCAAGGTGCAGAATGCTGGAGGGAGGCCTGTATATCTCTGTTCGGCTCTCTCCTCTCTGGTGTTCTGTCCTGCTGTGTTTTTTCTGGCATCTCAGCTCCAAATCCTCAGCTCAGGGAGTCTGCCTCAAGTCTGTCCCTCCTTTATCACAGCCTGGGAACTCTCTGAAGACAACAAATCACAGCAAGGCTTTTTTTCATTTGGTTTCCTTCTTTCAGGAAAGATTTTTCTTTATTACCTAATGATCAAATATTGAAAATCAGTACTTCAGACATTTTTTCTGAAACTTAATTTGAGAATTAGAAAATAAAAGATTATATTTGTGAACTGTCCATTAAGAATATATTTTCTCCACTATCCTGTTCTTACCATTTTTAAATCTTCATAAGTCTTCTTTATAGCAACTACTCTCTTCATCTCTGTTATTTAAGCTTAAAGCCCTCATCTTCTCTAGCACAGAGACTTGCTAAATTTCTTGTAGTATTTTTTTCTACAATTCCTCCTCCATGTTGCTGACAACTTCTATTTTTGGATTAAATCTCCCCTGCCTTTATGTCCCCAATCACTTGTTACTTTTTTGTTTTGTTTGGTTTGGTTTGGTTTTGTCTTTGAGACAGGGTCTTCTTATAGCTCCAGCTGATCTGGAACTCACTATGTAGACCAGGCTGGCCTTGAACTTACAGAGATCAGCCTGCTTCTGACTCCTGAGTTCTGGGATTAAAGGTATGCACCATCATGCCCGGCTTGCTTTTCTTTTTTAAATTGTATTTATTATTTTTATGTGTATGACTGTATTGCCTACATGTATGTAAGTGCACCCCTGTCGTGCAGTGTCCCCAGAGGTCAGAAGAGGGCATCAGATCCCCTGGAACTGGAGTTATGGACTGTTGTTAACTGCCATGTGGGTGCTTGGAATTGGAAATGGGTCCTCTGCAAGAGCAGTCAATGCTCTTAACTGCTGAGCCATCTCTCCAGCCCGTTACTTTTCATAGTAATGATTCAGACCCTTTGGTATGGCCCTTGAAAATCTATGTTCCTTTTTTCTGGTTAGAATTGCCACCATCCTCATGGCTCCATCTTCCTTCTGCTCCAGGTAGTTTGTTGTGTCTGTAATGATTCCCCCCTTCTCCGTCATACTCCTAACACTTGCTTCAAGAGTCTGCTTAAATGTTACCTCCTCTCCTTCGCAAGTTTTCCCCTCCCCAGCTACCCAATCTTGCTTTACTTGAACTTCTATCGTAACACAGTTTTGTTGACGAACTTATCACATTTTACTGTTAATAATTAATCTGTTTACTTCTTGAGGACAAGAATTATGTTTCATTCATTGTTTTAAATATCCAGTTCTTAGCACAGTACAAACATTTTTTAGAAGTAGATTTATGTAATTCATTCACCAGGAAAAGCAGTTATCATAAGCACCTGAAGATGATGTTAAAATAACTAGAGGTGCAGATCAACCAGTTAGAGACAAACTGTTTAACAGATGTCTCTTTCTCTAGTTTGATAATACACATTCTCATCTGTACTTTAGTGTGAATAAATGCATGTTTGCCAAATATTTAACATATGCATACAATGTGTGGCCCAGAATGAAGAGAGGAAAATGCATCCTCAGGAGACTCAAAGTTACCTGGCTGCCTTAATCACAGCTGAGAGTGGGAAGTTGGGAGGGAAGGAAAGGGCCTGTCCTGTTGTCCTTTATGGCTCTTCCAACAGCACAGGTGAAACTTAACCATTGTAACAAGATATATGGATCATTTTCAACTTAACAGTCTAGTTTTCAGCTATTACAAAGTGCCATTTACCCAGCTTTTATATTTGTGAACAGCTTTCCTGGTGGGGTCATTGTCTGGCCATGTCCTGCCTATGAACTCTACTATGGTTACCAATATATCTGAGGAAACAAAATGTAAGAAATTTCTTACAAGCATTATAGTATCAAGGGATTATGTTTCTCTTATTTCTTCCACTGGGGTTTTTACTCACCAGCTTTTTAAATAATAGAATTTAAAAATGTGTATCAGAATGTTACAGGTAAAAAGAAAAGATGTTTTATTTTTTTTTAATGTACTTCAAATGCTACCTTCATCAGAATCCTTTGGTAGGTATGTTAAAAAAGAAAATTCTTGGATTCAACCTTCATTTGCTGAATCAGGATTTATGGGGTAGCATTCATAAATCTGTATTTAAAATAAACTTCCATAATATATTAATATATTCAATAAGGTTTGAGAAGAGTACACAATGGGACAACCCCCACATGTGGGCAGCTGAGGAACTCAACTGCACTACAAAATGGGGGACAAAAATTCACTTTCAAAAGGGTGAACTCTTCACGGAAACAGGGAGATTGTAAGAGCCATAGCGGATGGATGACCACAGGAAAACGGTCTTCTAGACGTCTAGTCATTTACTCATATGAACTCACAGCAGTGATGACAGCATGCAGAAGTTCTATGCAAGCTGAAATCAGACAAAGTCCCAGCATAGACATGGGGAAGTAGATATGAAATTCCAACCCAGCCTGGGGAAACTTCAGCACTTAATGGCTGCTGGGAGGGGGAGAGACAGTGTCTTGTAGGGTTGAGAATTTTGGTGGGCCCAGTGAATGGATACACACTAAAGGACATTGGGAGACATGGATCATACTTTATAGGCCATGTCATGGATATAAGAGAGTTCATTCAATTGGGTGGGAAGCAGTGAGGGGGTACAAAGAGAAGAGCAGATCTAAATGTTATCAAACTATATTGTATGAAAATAACAAAAATTCAATAAAAAAATCACAACAAAAAATTAAGATATTTTATTTTTACTTTAAAAGAAAAGGTTGAACTCTTCAGACCATTACCACAGCTGCATTCTGGGTAATTGCTGTCATGATCCCTTATTGAAACTATTCAAACTATCACCCACTACATTACCTGAATCAAGATTATAGACTACCTGATAAAACACAAATCATAGCATATATCACATTTTTGTGTAAGTAGTGTTGGCATAGGGACTATCATCAGTTAAGACTAGCCAGAGCTTTCCTGAAATTCTAACTCCTATATGTCATCTAATGACCAAACTTGCAAAGAGGCATTCTAAGAATGACAGCTATATTAGTTACTTTTCTGGTTACTGTGACAAACACATGATAGAAAGCAATTTAATAGAGGAAGGGTTTATTTCAGCTTATAGATCAAGGAAACAGTTCATCATGGGGAGAAAGTCATGGTGGCAAGCGATTGATGTGGCTGGTCACACTGTATTCATAGTCAGAAAGCAGTGGGGAATCAATGCTGGCACTCGGGTCCCATTCTTCTTTTCACTCAGTACAGGACCTCAGCCCAGGGCATGGTGCCACCGACAGTTAGAGTGGGTTTTACCCACCCTAACTTATTAACCTAACTTAGATCATCCCTCAAGGGTGTGCCCAGAGGCTTGTCTCCAAGATGATCCTAGATCCCCACAAGTTAACAATCAATATTAGCCATGATAACTGCTATATAACTGCTATATATATATATATATATTGTTTAGTAAGCTTCAGTCCTTCCCCTCTACCTGTCAAAACAATTTAGATACAAAAATAACCCAGGAAAATCCTGAACTGTGTTCATGTTGATGATAGCAACACGAGGATAGCAGCTCTCAACAAGGTGAGAGCTCTCACTCAAACTCTAAGCTCAGTTTACTCTGCTTTTTTATAATAACACATGGTTGTATGATTCAATAAACAATAATGGAAAAACAGACAAAAAATCCAAGATAAAGATCTATTGAACTTTTAGATGTATTATAGGAAAAATCATCTTATATGGTTTCTTTTTATATAAGTATATTTCATCATATAGTTAGAGCTAGGTCTATCCACCTAGACCCAACATTTTTGTTTTTAGCAAGATAATAAAAATAACTGAAAACTTATGGACTAATTAAGTAAATTTGTTTTGGGATATTTTGTGTTGTTTTCCAAAATGGAACTACTATAGCAAGATCCCTAAAAAGAAAAGTTTCTTTCACAGTAACAGTTCTAAGGTTAGGAATTCAGACAGAAAGTGCAGTCCTGCCAACCTCATCAGGGACTCAACTGATGGCAGCCCTGCACAGGCATCAGGATTTTCATTTGTTATCTAGCCCTTGGAACCTGGAGAAAGGAGTAGATAGGAGACCTCCAGGTCAGGAATTCCTGCCTTAGCAAATGCAGTGAAAACTGCTCATATCAGTTCTGTTCTTTGATGAGAGGTCAGCCACTGTAATTCTAGCTTCAAGAGATTCTGAGACTATAGGCCAGCTACATGCTTAGAAAGAAGAAAGAACTTTTAGTGTATTGCTAGCCAGTTTCCCACAGCCCAAGAGTATAAACTAGGATATTTAGCACCTTGTTTCAAGGTTCTTAACTTTCTAAGTAATTGTAAAAAGAAATCCCAAAATGTTCTAGACTGGTATTCAGTCTATCACTTTGGAAGTCGTGTAACTACCTGCAGTATGAGATTTCAAGATGGGAAACTCCTGGTGACAGTTTATTTTAGCTTCTAGCATGTTTTATTGTTCTTGACATTTTTGCCTCATTCTTGATATATTATTTTGAGCTATATATAATGGTTCCTCTCCAAACTAATCTTTAACTAAAAGATTGACTACTTTTCAACTTCCATATTACAATTATGATTTAAGCTTCAGTTGTACTTCCTTAATATAAATCTAGGGAAATTGAAAAATAAACCACTTCATTTCCAGTTTCTACATTTATTGCCACATCTGTTATCTCACTTAGGTATATAATACAATATCCAACTCTTTAAGCTTATTATGTTTATAATTGGCTTGCTTGTGTTTTCATTCCACATGTGCAAATAGTCACATTTGATTTGTTGCTTCAAATTGCATTTTAAAATGCTTTAGAAGATTCTTGTGTTTTAATTTATAATATCTTATGATTTCTATAGCTATATTTTAAAGTTGATATAAAAAATAGGTGGATGCATGCCTTTAATCCCAGCACTCGGGAAGCAGAGGCAGGCAGATCTCTTGTGAGTTCAAGGCCAGCCTGGTCTACACAGTGAGTTCCAGGATAGCTGGGGCTACAGGGAGACTCTGTCTCAAAAAGACAAAAAAAAAAAAAAGGGTGGATGAAAGATATTGATGATCAGTAATAAAAGTTCATATGTTTCACTAGGAATGCATAAAAACAGGGTAATTGGCTTGGGTATTTAGTTTCTTTTTCCACATTCTGAGATTTTTGTCACACACACATGTAGTTATACGCACATCTATGTATATTCCATTTTAATGTTTTTTTCTCTAAATGTAAAGTTTTCCCACTTGTGTCAAAGCATCCTACCATTAAAAGTACAGCCTTGTGTATACCAAGACACGCCACTCTGCACAGTGATGAACAGCTTCGTTTTGACTTGTTTCTACTTGGTGTACTGCGCTGTGTACTGACTTCTCCATTGTCCCCACAGACAAGTCTTAAGATCTGAGAGGAGGATTTTAACTAGGTCTCCTTTTCTTACTCTCTCCTATTTGTTGCTGGGTCTCCCTTCTGCCACCCTTCACTTTCTTCCATAGTCTTTGTTTTCTTTTCTCTTGTTCGTAGGGTGAGAGACTAAGATAATGCAGATATCTACGTACAATGTTAGCAAGAATTCAGATCTACAGAATATGAACCCAACATACTGCTACTATATAAGGATACAGAGAAAGGAGGAAAGTGTGTGTGTGTGTGTGTGTGTGTGTGTGTGTGTATGTGTGTGTGTGTGTGTGTGTTTTAGGTACTGGATAGTTTCCAAAGACTGTCTTTCTACTTCACACTTTGCTGTGATTGTCCAAACTTTTGCATCTGGGAAGGTGCCTGTGACCACCTGGGCAAGTCTTTATCAAGGTATGGCACTGCCCTTGATCTGACTTCTTGATCCTCACAGGAATGAGGTGCACACTATCTCACAAGTCAGTCCCTTCCTGCTTTGGATTATGTGCTAAGATTCCATGTTGGCCTGAATTGGCCTCTCTGTGACTTCCTCGTCTGATGGGAATACAAGAATAAGTGTCACCTCTATTTGACAAGTTATAGACTAGCCATTTAAGAATACCTTTCATGACTCCCCCTGCTCTGCCCCCTCCAGCCTCTTTTCCTACAACTTTACCCTTTGTCTACATTGCATTCTAACCACATCCATCTTAAAATGTACAATGACATGAGAACCAGGCCTGGTCCAGGGAACAGTGGGGCAGTCACCTGCTCCAAGTCAAAGGACTATGTAAATGGAGATTCAGAGTATGCGTACTGAAAAGACACTGGCATCCTTTCCCTGGTTCTGCCCTTTCTTTACCTCAGTTTTTTAGTTTATAAAACACTGGCAACTGTAAGAAATGAAATAATGTTTGTTATTTAGAACAATGCCTGATATATAAATCTATATTCTAGTGGTTACTTCATTCATATTTTTGGCAGTTATGTGATACCATTTGAACTTTTAATCAAATAAGACCATGACCATTTAAATACAAACTACCAGAAATCAATGTCTTTTCTCTCATGTACATGTATGTGTGTCTACAAACCTGAAGGAAAGACTCTCTCTGTTAAAGTCCATCTGATTTATTTTAGTATATGTTCCAGCATATTATTTTATTGAATCTTGGTGGTGTCAGCCAGCATTGCAAATCTAGCTTTGAATCATGTTTTCTTCTTTGAGGGTTTGAGAGATGCTCCTTTTGTAACTTGTACTTTATTATCAAGAAAGTACGAATACAAACACTTCTTTTTTATGGCCTGGCTTACATTTATCTAGTCCATAACAGTACAAGGTAAGGTAGTTCTCATTTGTCTGAAATTAAGATAGCCACTTTGCAGAGTCAACACTGACTCCCACTGAATGTCCATGTTGTAACACAAGGAGATTCTTTTGGCATGACTTCCTTGTAAAGGCAATCTAGATTTTCTTCTTTGATTCTCTTATCTCCAAATGAATCATATTAAACGTGTATGGCATTGGCTATGTATAATTACTATCATAATTATGCCACTGGAGCTTATTTAAATATTTAAGGACATTGTTTAAATGAAGTGTTTGTTTTCTGGTTTGACAGAAATTCATAACTATTATGCTAACCATGAGTTACTTCCCATGTACAAACTACAAAAATAGTTTTCCTCCAGCAACTGGGAGGCAGAGGCAGGCAGATCTCTGTGAGATCAAGGCCAACCTGGTCTACAGAATGAGTTTCAGGTCATCGGGGTCTACAGGAAGACCCTGTCTCAAAAATACCAAAACAAAACAAAAGAATACTTTTCTTTTTTTCTCAAACTCATCCATTCCTTTGCAATAAACAATTTCTCATCATAAATAAATAATCCAATAAGTAAGCAAAGAAATAAACAAATAAAAAGAGAATGAAATAGAGAAGTCATGAGCAGAGACTCCTAGTTATGTCCTGGAGTTAACATAGGAGGTGGGAATAAAATCAGGTTTGCTCTCTCCTGTCCCATGTTCTCCCTCCAGTGCAGTCTTGCATTGCCTTTGGCTGTGTATCCTTCCCAGGAGTAGCTTCCCAGGTGAGACTTTGACTAGAGCCTCCCCCAGCTTCACAGGCTTCATGTGTTTGAACTAATCAACCACTGAATCTTTGGAGATTTGTCCATCATTAATTTGCAGTAATTATTTTGACATTGTTGATCTCTCAAAACATAAAAAGTACTCTAACAATGAACACACTGTGATTTCATTATGGATTTGTTATATTTCAAGAGGGAATACAATATTTTATGAAAAATAAAAGAAACCTTGTCATATTCTATTAAAGCAATCTCTTTAACTCCCACTGAAATTGCCTGAGGACTTACAGGCTCCTAATTGCACACAGTCTACCTCGGATTTTCATGTAATTTAAACGGAATGAGTCTTGTATGAATGTCTCCTTTTTAAGTTACTCAATGTCTCTTATTTAAATTGCTCAAGCTTAATATTTTGACCTTTCAAAAAGAGTTCACCTATGAGAACAGAAGGTTCCGGAAAGGAAACTTATGTCTCAGGAAGTTATCAAATGACTCATTTTTAAGAACATTGACGCATTCACATTTCTTTACTGAAAAACACTATGCCATGCTCCTTGTGGAGCAGGGAGAATGAGTGGGCAGGCTGGCAAGGATTTATTTCCTTGTGCATTTCTCAGTGACATTAGAAAATGCTTATCATTGCAACCTGAGAGTCTAGTCTGAAGTCTTGGGCACGACTAGCTCTATACAAAGAAGTAAATTGCCAGGTTGTGAACACAGCTTGAGTCTCCTCCTTTCTGACATTTGAGCTAAACTTGAGTCCCCTTGAGACCTGACTTGAGTCTTGACAAACTACAGCTCTCTGTTTTGATGGAGGATAAAAAGAAATCACCTTATAATGCCCCCTCCTTGAACTAATTGTTATGACGTTGGTCATTTTAATGACCTGTGGCATCGATCTGAAAGAAAAATTAAAACCTATGAGAACTTTTTGAGTCTTTGGGTGGTAGTGAGCTCTGGTATTTGGTGAGTGCTTTCCAGGCTCAGTGCAATTGGGATGTGAGCAAACACAGGGATGGGGTGGAGGCATGGTGTTGATTATTCCAGGATACCCAAGGTGCAAGATAGAAGAGGGGAGTGGGGAGGGGTGGGGGGAAAAGAGGGGAAAAGGGGTTAAGGGGGAAGGGGGAAGGGGAGGAGAGGAAGGAACCAAAGAAGTCAAGTACATTGTCACACCCCCTCTGCTATATTATATTTTTGAGGGGTACTGGTTGTTCTGTTGTGCAAACCTTTACTTACAGCACCAAGTCCATTTAATGTCACAGTGAATCTCACTGAGATGCACAAATAAGGGTAAACAAAAGGTGTTTTGAAAGTTGGGTATAATAGTGCATGCATGTAATCCCTGCACTGGGGAAACTGACGCAAGTATATCATGAGTTCAAGGCCAACTTGGGCTACATAACGAGATCCCATCTCAAAAAAGAAAGAAACCCAAAAATTGTTTTGTAAGATGTTATACATAGGCCAAGGTCAGTGGTAATATAAGAATGGTTTTAAAAAGTAGTATTTTAATAATAATAAACTCTTTAATGAGGGGCCAACATGTGCCTGATAAGAATCTAAACCTCTTACATGTACCAATGAATTTAATTCTTACAACAATCTCATAAAGTAGGTATTGTAATATCCTCACATTCAAGTTTGGGAAACTGAGGCATAGGCAAGTATGCAAATTCATCAAGTTTACTCAGCTTTTAGGTCAATGATACTAAAATAGTTTGCTCTTTCTGCAACATGAGCCTGGATTTTCAGAAATATTTGTGGCTAGTCATTCACAGGAAAGAATCATCATCTCTATCTCAGACTGACTCCACCGGAGTCATGGCTTGCTGTGTTGCCCTGGTGGGGCCACTGTAGTCCCTGGTGTCAGTAATTAACAGTCATATCTGCACGAAGACAATGGCAAGGAACCAAGACTGTAGCTGTGGAGACAGGACAGACGTCTGAATAAATGAACAGGATGTGCATTTTGTCCCCCCATTGATTCACACAGCAAGTAATCACTGAAGGTTTACCGTGTGCCTGACACCTTCTCAACTGTGGGGATCCATGGCCTACACCACAGGTCCTTCGTCTCATAGGCTTGGCTTGGCCTCTTGCAGAGTTGCTTCGCACTAATCATTTCACTTATGTTTCTGGATTTTCACGTGTCCACAACTCTCTCCCTTTGAGCACATTGTTTCTGTACCTCAGGTACTCTCTGGGAAGGCGTTCTATCAACCCCGGTGTCTTCTGAAGTCTAAGAAGGGACTCTATGCATTCTGTGTGTGGGACCAAGGGAGCAAAAATGTTGCTGCGAGTTATTCAAAGGTAGCCGAGTATGGCTTATCCAGCCCTGGGCTCCAGGCAAGAATGTGCTGGTCTTGTCCACGTTAAAACTGCAGGGACAGAGAAATGGGAGCAGGAGCCTTGAGCGCGAGCAGAGTTCTTCAATTAAATCACTTTTCTCAGGGTTCATGTGCTTAAGGGTAGAATCAACTCACGCTTTCGGTGTCTTTGGACCTTAGAAATGTATTTCGAGATTAATTATAAAATGAACTCTTTAAAATGGAAAAATACGTTCCTTCGCTATTACTCCTAACAGACGCTAGATAACGAAGACTTGAAGCAGCTTAGTGGTTTGACCGCCACCTGCTGTTCATTTTTTGCCACAACTGCGCTGTAGCTTGGGAAAGGAGGTAAGAAAATTGCTTCAGGCAAGCCGTTTTTAAAGAAAGTATTTTAACGTCTGTGCTGTAATGAAATTAAAGTTTTAAAGGATCAAGAGATAGTGGTTGATTCGATTTTAAAACGTCTCTACTTGTTTTGGTATTTTATGACTGTCACATTGAGTTAAAACTGCAAATTCTGTAGAGCTCTAAAAATGCATATATCTGAAGGGCATTCCATCCAGTTCTGACGAAGTGCTGTACTTGAAATTTATAAAATTTATAAAAACATGCCCCAAACACAAAGCTATCCACCTGGTTTGTCAGCTCATGACGCTGGCATCTGATCTTTAAAGTGGAGAAGGGGTCTCTGTCAACACATTTTCCTGATGATACAGTTTGTGCAGATTTCAAAATATACACGCTTCTAGCTAAATAAGGAGATCAAATATGAAATATCCCCAGTCATTCCAGGAGGATTCTGGCTTTTGGCAGAAACCATCTCAGTTGACATTGATCTGGACATTCTGTCAAATGCTTACAGTTTGGGGGGCTGGGGGTAGCAAAATTTTCCATGTTTCTCTTAAATATCTAAAATTGTAGAGTAAGAATTTGTTCTTTTTAGATATGACAAAGCTAGGTACTATTTAAATATAGAACCCTTGTGGAAACTTTACACACATGATGAATGATTTCATTTTAAAGTGGCAGTTCTTCAAGCCTTTTTGCCAAATTACACAGCAAGAAAAACTACACTCTTTATGTATTGTTATTGATATACTGCATACATTTATATGCTCTTGTATTTTCAAATGTATTTTAGGTTCCTTCATTCACACTAAAATATGGTTATATTTATTATACTTTAAGGCATAAGGGAAGCAAATCAACCTAGAATATTTTGGCCTTATTAAAACGTGCTTCCTCCTAATGCTATGTTATAGTTCTCAGTATAAAACTACGCCAATGAATTCTAACATTGTAGGAATTTTCAGCTAACATTTCTTTTTTTTCTCCCAGGGACAAGAATAGAACCAGGCAGATCTCTGTGAGATCAAGACCTGGTCTACATAGCAAGTTCCAGGCCAAAGTTCCAGGCCAGCTGGGGTTACAGGGAGACCCTGTCTCAAAAAAAAAAAAAAAAAAAAAAGACATAAAAATCCATTTTTGTGTGCGGGTGATAATAGTATTTTTTCCTGACATGAAAAATCTGTATTAGGTTTTAAAACTACTGTGATTAGGTCCTTCTCTATACAGTGTTCAGATAAATATATGTTGTTTGAAAATTTTTCCTTAATGGTGTCAGTAAGACAGATATAAAACAAAAGCTTTGCGTGTGGCTTTATTTACAGTGACACTGATAGAATTGATAAAGACGATACAAAATATCAAGCAACATAAGCAAAGTTGATCAAACATTCATTTTATAGCTTTTCCTTTAAGTGATCCCATTCAATAAGAATGGTGTTAAACCAATGCCAAAGAAAAAGAATTTTACCTAAAATATTGGTGAAGTCAAAACAAATAAAATTAAGCTGGCCTTTTAATAAATGTGTTTATTGATTTAAAATCATTTTTTCTCTTTTTCTGTGCCATGCTGACGAGGCCTGTTAGAATACAAGCATGTATAATAACTTGAGCACAACCATTTTTTATTTCTTTTGTGTGTCATTACTGAAAGATTGAAGCAAGCTTCACCTAAGTGTAGTGATGCAAAAATAATAGTATCTCAGTCTGGCTGCGCAAGAGCGACGGCAAACAAGAGTTTCATTTTAAAGTGCCTTCTAGGTAGCTGACATGACACATCTAGTCAGACGTAAATAATGACAGACGGAAACTATCATGAGGTCTGTGAAGCATCAACATACTGCTATCATTTTCTCTCTAACCTTGCCTTGCCAGCAGCTCTCCGCCTTCCAGGCTGAGAGATCATTTAAAAAGCAAATCCTAATGACTCTGCCCACTGTAACAACAGTCAGGGAGATTGGCATCAATTTAACTCAGTTTGGGAACTCAGAATAACAGCCATCGTTGACTTGCGACACCCTAAACTCCAGTTGTGCTCCACAAATCAACCCCCGCCCCAATGCTACCCTTTCCTTGTGGCTATTTCCAAGCCTCAGAAAAAGACTCTGCTCTCAGGGAGGAATATGGCTCATCTGAGTTATTCACTTGGCACTCTGTGTGTTATCTCCTAAGCAGCACCTATTTTTCAGGACCAGCTTACTTGGTACCAAATGCTCTAAGCTTCCCCCCCCCCCTCCTTTTCATGCAGCACACATTATTTTGTGTGTATTATGTATGCATAGGGTAAATAACATCTCCGTGTCCCTGTAGCTTAAGCCTAACATGGTTATGGTTCAGGTAAACACATCTGTACATGGCTGCTATAATCAATGTGGAATGGCAGAACAATTTTGCAGTGCAGTTCCAGGAAGGGGGTCGGGGGGAGGCTGTCTTGTCCAGATTCAGTAGAATCTACTCACCAAGAAAACCTGAGCTAAAACACCAGCACATTTTATTTGGTAAGACAGGGATGACTTTGCAAGCCGGAGGGAACGGAAGCTGATGTACAATAGCATAATAGCATTATCACTTTGCAAATCAGCATGAGGCTGTGCCTGGGTACCAGTGGACCGGCTCAGGGGCTCTGAGACCTCTTGCTGGCTACCGGAAAAGGCAAAGAGCTCAAACCACCTGGTTGTGAGTGGAAATATATGAGAATAAATCGCTGAGACTCTTCTGTTCAGTTAAAAAACAGGTTGTACATATGTGTTTTCACTGTCTTATGAGGGGCTTGGTGGTTCCTGGAGGGTCTTGAGCATGTGAGTACGTGTGGTAAGGGTGGGTAGAAGGAAGAAAAGAATGGGGGAGCTTGCAGTGGCCTATCTTAATGGAGGCCCACTGATCTCATTTCATAGCACTTTAATCTCCAGATAAGCATCTTATTTACCTTGTAGAAAAGAGATGCCAAGTTGAAATAAATAATAAACACACAATATTTTAAGGACTTTTGAATTTTGCATGGTAATAAATATTAATGCAGTTTGTGACTCCCAAAGAAAATAGAAGGCACTTAATTCTGTTGTTGATATCAGGTACGGTGCAGGTTGATTTCCCGGGGCGAAAGTGAAAAATGCACTATTTGGACTTAAATTTAGATTTAATAAATAACTAATTTAGGATCTTGTTCTATATGCAAGGATATAATCACAAGGCATTCGGTTTTAAAAGGTTTCATTTATTCTTGTGAGCTTAATTATTGCAAGGAAACTGTGAGCAATTTGTTTTTTACCAGTGTCTGATTTCTGAGAATGGTTATTAAATATTAAATGGATGCATAATTCAGGCAATTAAGAAAGTAATCACACAAAGTAATGTAATGGAAGTTAATTATTACTGCATAAGCAAATAGTTCATTAATGCTAGTAGTTGCTATGGCTGCATTCTTAATACATGCAGAACTGAAGCATGAATCCTCTGTGTATTCCAGGGCCTGGTGGGAAGCGTGATGCTACACAGAGAGAGAGCACCACTAATGGAAAACAGAAAGTAATAAGACCACATTGACCCCTGGCTTGTCCAAATAAGGTGGGATCATCATTCCTTGGGAGAGTTTTGTTGGAACCACCACTGCACTAGCTGCTTAAAATTTGGGAATATGGGGGTATAACACAAACCTTTATGTAAGGAGAAACCAAAAAGAATTCCACTTGTTATAAACCAAAGTCACTAATCATTCTGCCCTGTTTTGTTTTCTTTTTATATCAGCCCTTTTGTTGAATAACTAAAGTCCCTGTTTAGAACTTTAAAAGACTCCAACATCTTTTTTCTTCTTCTTTTCATAAAAGCATTAGAGCTGGTAATAGGTCTGGCTTGGTCCTGCTGCTCAACCCCAAGTGAAAATTCTGACAAGTTTTTGCTAGCACTGTCTTGCGAAAGCATTATGTTCTGCAAAGTCTATTTGATATTAACTCGGCACATGTGAACTCCCACTCTGTCTGGCTAGACCTTTCTCTGCTGTGAAGCACTGTGGTGGCTGGATGGAGCCAGGCAAGAAGGGAGGAGATGGAACAAAGATGGGGATTCAGGCAGAGCCACGAGGACCACCAGCCTCCTCCACAGATTAGCTCTTTTATGGGTTTCCTTTTACTGTCCAGATCTGCCCAGGGCTCACTCACCCCTTCCTGCGGGTTAATATTGTCTGCTCTGTCTCTTCAGAATTTCCCATACACAGAGGGAATTCTACAAGGCGAATTTCCACCACTCAAATTTAGCCAATTTGCTTACTAGACTCCTGAGATTATTTGCTTACCTACATCCGATGTCCTTACCACCTCTGCTCACCATCTCTCAGGTTGGAGGCTGTGCTGGCTGGGACACTGGAGAAGTCAAAAGACACTGAACTCTCCCAGGAAATGCTGCAAGCCATTCGAGGACAGCCTATTCCCACTGAGAGAAATAGAGAAGATATCCAAGACAGACTCTGGCTCTGCTCTAGGATGAAGCTGATGGTTCTCCTCCAGCAGTGGTTCTCTAAACTTTTTTATGAGCCACAGAACTTTGAACACAATAATTTTAGAGAGTTCAGGGTCTCCTTAATCCCATCTATGGATCTCCAACTTAAGACTGCATTAGCGAAGTAAGGCCATTGTGTTTTTTAAACAGATAATGAACCTTTAACCGATTACCTGTTTGGCTTTTGGGCATGTAGACTATAAAGACAGCAGAGGTGGTGGAGCCTTAGGTAGTTTAGGAAGGCTTTATGGAACACATGCACCTTGAGCTTGACTTTAAAGTCTGTCTGGTACTTTGAGGCCAAAGGCAGAGTGTTTCCAGCAGAGCAATGAGAGCAAAGGAAGAAAGGAGCTTTCATACGTTTGTTTAATCATTAGCACATTTGACCACTTAACAAACACTGGACACTTACTGAATTAGATAGGGAAATGAAGGTAAAACATGATGTCCAGACTGAAGAATTTACAGTCTAGAGGACGGAATACAGGAAACACAAGTGAATTATGCTACAAAGGAAAAATATAACTGTTCTGAGAAAAATTCAAAGGAGGACAGAGAAGAGGGAATTCTCTTGCAGGGTTTCAAAGTGATTAAGAGAGGAGGCGCTTTTCAATAGGGTGTTGTTGAATCTGTCCAATAATGTAAGCAGATATAAATTAAGATCAGAACTTTGGTTTGAATATCAAAATGAGGAGGGAAACAGTAAAGACAGGGAAGTGGGAAAGTAAGTAGCAGGTCTAGAAAATGGTGTAGCTTAATTCAAGCATGGGTCACAAACAGGGACAGCTTTGCAAAATAAATGGACAGATCTCCGATGACCTTAACTGACAGATAAGGAGTTTAATGGAATCATGGAGAATCACGGATTTTTCCTAACAGGGTACCTTTGGCTATAGTACACTGGGAGCACTGGAATGGGTTGTCTTAGCAATACAAAGACCCTACAGGCTGATTCAATAATATTAGCAAGAAGGAGCCACTGAACATCTCTTGGTATGTACCTGAGGGAATTACCACAGTGAGCAAGGCAGTATAGGGAGTGGACAGGGGATCCATGGAAATTTGCACCCACTTGATAGGACCAGTGATGGGATGCGACTTATGGATCACTTTCCAAAGAGGACAGTTTCTTTGTTTACCAAGAAGGAGGTGGACTGGCCACTGTGATGGCAGTCCTGTGATGCCTCTGCCACTCTTCCGCCCAAGAAGCCTCCAAACAAGCTCCATGATTCAGGACAGGTTGTGTCAACCAGCTGTTTCCAGTAATTCCTCCATAATGCATTTTTGTGTCTCCTTAGAACTATGTCACACACCTTTTGTATAAGGTCAGATTGTTTCTATAAATCTTTGGGCTTTAAAACACATTCTTACAGGGCTGGAGTTAAGAGCAGTTAAGAGCACTTGCTGCTTTTCCAGAAGAGCTGGGTTTGGTGCCTAGCACCCACACTGGTGGCTCACAACCACCTGTAACTACAGTTCCAAGGTATCCAATCCTTCTTCTGGTCTCTGTGGGCACCTGCAGACACATGCACAAATGCATGCACGTACACACACACACACACACACACAAATAGAAAATAAAATAAACCTTTAAAACCCAACAAATTCATACTGTGTGAAGACTCAAGGCCATTATCTTGAACAGGACTTGAAGCTTTCATATATGGGCTTCTTTGCCTCTCTCTGACTAAGCAGCAGGCTATACTTTTGGCATTCTAAGTTGATTCTCTTCAGTTACCTTTTATAATCTCCATAACTCAAGAGGTAAAGTGAGAGGCTATTTTTGTTTCCTCAATGAGAGTTAGACAGTAAATGCTTAAGAAAACATATAGCTAGTGAAAGATGACCCCAGTATTAAAACTACCCTTTCCACCTCAACAGGGTACTAATATCCACGAAGGCTCTGAAAGGTAACCAAAGACCCTTTTTATTTCTGTACAATTTCTGCCAAGCTCCTCAGTCCAATTCAGATATTGACAAGCCAAACCCAAGTCAGGATCCGATAGAACATATGACACGACCAGCTTTGCCTTCGTTGTGGGAAACACCTGTGCTTCCCTTTCAGCATCAGACATGTCCTTTACCCCCACTGAGACTTGTGACCAGCAGGACTATATTCTAACTCATTCTCCACTGAGATACTTTTTCTTCCTCTCAGTAAGTCATATATCACTCTGTCCTTTTCCTCTACTTGAAAGCAATTCTCCCAGTCCTGTCCAAGTCACAAATGACTTTCGATGTCAGAACCGATCCCAGCAATAAAATGTGGCTGCATTGCTTGTTCATCTGCATATCCCAGTTCCACATAAGTCTCAAGGCCATTGGAATACTTGGCAAATTCTAGAAATTTCCAAAGCATTCCAAAAGACTTCTGAAAATTACCTGCTTCTTCTTCATTAAGAAGGTAAAATTACTACCATATTATAGAATTTTGCTGCTATGTTTGACCTTATGTCTGATATTGTAAAAGTCTCTCTCTTTCTCTCTCTCTCTCATTATGTATTTTAGACAGGGCCTCACTATATCACTTTGGCTGGCCTGGAACTCAATATGTAAACCAGGCTTGTCTTCGCCTCACAGAAATCTGCCTGCCTCTGCCTCCCAAGCGTTGGGTTCAATGGTGTATGCCTCCACACCCAGTCTAAAAGTCTCTTCTAACATGTGCTGAGTTAGCTGTGACCAGTTTCTTTCCTTTGATATTTAGAAATGAACACCCTAGAGAAGCAAAACAGACACCAGCAGGCTGAAAACAGGGGACGCTAAGCTGTCCTAATGGCCTTTACAACATCATGTTAGGGCTGCACCCCGATTCTCTTTCAGCAGCCTCCATTGTGGTGGGGGTGGGGTTAAGAGGACACTTTCCATCCACCCTGTGTGAACTCAGGCCTGGCTGCAGAGCCCTTATTAGACAGCATCTAAGCTGCCAGAGAATGGCTCAGCTTTCACACTGGAGCTTTAGTGTTAAACCCTCCACATCACCACAGTGGGAAAAAACACACCTGATGGGGACTAATGACTAATTCCCTACATCGTGTCTAATGTATCCCAGGATGCTAACTTCAGCACACCTGCCTCCATCACTGGTAAGGTAATGAGAGCACTTGTGAGTTACTGGTCATTGACAACATTTATAATATTCTTCAATCTCACATTATTGCATAGGTCAGTGCACAGTGTTTGCTGAGGGGGGCGGGTGAATTTTGTCACCTTGGGAGCCTCAGTTTTATGAGTAAGTTGATCAGCAAAGTAGTTCAAAACCCTTTATAAATGAGGTGGATGCATTGGGAAGGTTCTAGGTGTCCCATGATGCTCTTTTAAATTTTGTTACTAATTACATCATCAAGAGGCAATTATAGCACTCTGAGGCTGGAAATTTTAAAACCACAACCATCCAGGAAATTTAACCCATAAAAAAGGTATACATTGACCCAGATAGCTAGAATGCCTCAAAGTCCAGGGGTGGCACAGGGAAGGGGCTTGGAAAGCCAGAATGCTTGAGTTTAGTTAGCACCTAAATTCATAGCTAGTTGTCAAGTTCTAGGCTGTGTGCTATGGGGTTTGAAGGCATTAGAGGGATGCTTCTCAGCACTGTAGGAGGCACCTAGAATAATTATTTTATTTCTCCTCAAATCTCCTCCCATACCCCTGAAAGCTCAGTTGATATGCAACTTTAAGAAGGAATTGTAGTAAAGGTATGGTGGCACATACTTTAATTCCAGCACTTTAGAAGCAGAGGCAGGCAGATCTCTGTGAGTTCTAGGACAGCCTGGTCCACATGTTCCAGTTCAGTGAGGACTACATAGTAACACACTTCTTGATATAGTGACTAGAAGTGAGGTTCTTGTGAGCAGAATTTTAAGATAATGTAGATACATTTTTTTTTTTTTTTACACCAAATGGCTATAGCTAAAGGCAATGCAGCAAGATGCAAGTAAGTTTCACTCTTGGCATCACTATCCCACTTAGCATTTACATGTCTTCCAATGAAGGGCCTACAAGAAAAAGCTTCTACCACAGCAGTTAATAAGGCAGGCTGTGGGGTTAGAATGCCTTGATTTGCTTTCTGGTTCCCCAAGGTAATCTTATATATTAGTTAGAGTAACCCTGATTGCTGCAACAGATTCTGAGTTACAGTTCTTCGGCACAACAGAATTTTATTTCTCTTGTGTAGCAATCCAGTGCTTATGCTCTTCATGAGCTATCTTCCATGCTCTGATGCTCCTTTGTCTTGTGGATCTCAGTCTCCTAGAACCTCTGCATTTTCTGCATCCAACCAGCAAATGAGTTGGAAGTGACTTCACTAAGATGCAAAGGAAGCTGGGAAATGTAGTCCATAGGTGGACAACAGCTCCTTTTACATGACTCTTTCCCAGTGTTGTGGGGGGGAGGTGTTCACAATTTTGTTGAAAAGTTAAGAGTCCCTTCCACACTTGGGCAAGATAATTCTGCCTGTACTTTAGTTTAGTTCTTTCATCTGTAATAAAGACAAGTTTAAAAACTAACTTTAGAACTGTTATGAGGGTTAAATGAGATAAAGTACCTAGAAAACACTCAATTAAAGGTAGCCTTTTTTCATTTACTTTTGTTGTTAATTTCTTATTGAGTTACTTTATGTTTACTCAACAGACATTCGTAGTTAATATATGGCCTTAATTACAAGAACTGGACACACATGTGATGAAACACATAATTATTTTCTGAACAGATTGTATTTGATAGCATGTAAAACTACACACTATGACAGTCAGACAGCCCCTGAAGGGTCTGAAGCCTACCTCTAAAATCATCCCTGCTCCCTCCTCCTGTTTCTTCTACAACCACTCTGTACTTAGAAGTTGGGGTACCTTTGAGTTGCTCAAAGGTACAACAGTGTGCTTCATCATTTCACTACCTACTGAAAAACTTTTTGAATTTCTTTCCATATCATTTCCATTAAGGATTATAAACGTGTTTTTGACTCTGTGTCTGTACATACTTAAAGGACTTGAAAAGAGGTCTCAACCCTCAATATAACTCAATTCTATGTTAATAAAACTTCTTTGGGATAGTAAATAATTCAGAAAACTGCTATTTTCCTTTTTCAGAGTACAGAAGAATTTCATGGTCAAAAAGAGTCCTGTGGAATGGATTTCTTAAGCAAATGGGTTTGGTTGTCAGGATACCTGTGCAGGATTCTTAGTTTTACTCCTAAGTGCACCTAAAAACCTCAGCAACTCAATATTTCTAAGTCCTGATTTGTTCATATTTAAGCTGAGACTGAAAATAATGCCTGAGTTGCAGATTTAGTTGAGATAATTACACAGCATACTACCACAGTACTTGGAACTTTAACAAGAGGGAGCACGGCACAGCTGCTCAGTTTTAAGAGACTTTCTGCACTTGTGTGAGTCTCATAAGAACTCTAGGGGGATAAATTATTCCCATTTTAAAGGTGAGGAATTGAGGCCAGAGGGACTGAGTAGTCTCCCCAGGATCATGTAATTAAGTGTCAGCATCAAAATTCAAGCCCATGACCACAGAGTCCATGGTCTTATTTTCTATATTATACTGTCTCTTTGTAAAAGTCCAGAAAGGGTACCCCTTGCTTACATTTTTACCAGAAGATATAGGTGCAGAATTCAATTCAAAAATGGTTAATAATGTAGCTCTAAAATTGAGATATTGTGGAAGAAGGGCCTGGAAAAGATTTGAATATCAGTAATTCAGTTAGATAATGAATGACTGAGTGAATTAATGAGATGGAAAATGTTTCTTTCTTTATTCATTTATTTATTTATATTAATGTTTTGCTTGCATGTATGCAAGTGTACCTGTGCCAAACAATGCTCATAAAGGCCAGAAGAGGATATTGGATCCCTTGGAACTGGAGTTAAGGATGGTTGTGAGCCACCATGTGGGTGTTGGGATCTGAACCCAGGTCCTCTGCAAGAGCAGCAAGTGCTCTTAACTTGTAAGCCATCTGTCCATTCCTTATATGGAATTTTTTTGCATGATCTGAAGCCAAGGATGTATCCTAGAACCATATCTACAAGTCAACATCAGTTTGGAGACATGGACATTGTTCTATCATAATGTCACACCAAGCACGACAGGATCATTCTGAAGCACTACCCACATCCAAAACATGGGTCCTCCCACAGAGCCCCGTACTTCAGATGGCGGAAGCTCACAGCTCCTCAAGAAGCACCGAATGTGATGGGCTTGCATCAGCAATGTGTGCGCGAAGGTGGCTCTCCAGAATCCACTGCCAGCCCCTGTGAAACACATGTGATGTGATTAGTGCAAGAGTGTCCTCTGCGTTATGCTAATTGTTTAAGCATGGCAGTACTCCAGTTAGAGAGGTACTGAAGATTGGGGGGGGGCGGGGGGGGGGGTAGGGCACGAAAACGGCGCTCTAGTTTTTGAGAAGCATTATAAATA
>NW_008357637.1:5487131-5516841 GCF_000622305.1 Nannospalax galili | reverse complement strand
GTGGTGTGTATGTGTGGTGTGGTGGTCAGTTTTTGTATTTTTAGTGGTGAAGTGGGGCGGGAGGATGGGGAGAGGTGGAGGGGGGGGGGGGGGGGGGGGGGGGGGGGGAGTAGGGCACGAACACAGTCCTCTAGTTTCTGAGAAGCATTATAAATAAATGAGAAGCCTTACAAATCTTACCAAAGGATGTACATCAGTAGCACTAAAAAGGCGACTGGAGCCTGTGAGCCAAGAAAGGGAGTGGCCTGTAGCTGACAAGTCTACAGCACAGATTTAAAAATAGCCATGGTAATGCTGCAGCAAAACAGAACAATGAAAGCAGTATTCACAGAGCTCAAAAAAGACACAGGCCAAACACGGTGCTCTTTCATTGGATAAGCTATTTTCATAGTAAACCCAAATTTCAAAATGTCAGCCTGATAAATAGGGGAGATCCGAAAGGATAAAGTCAAAGTGTTTTGCTTTAATACTTTAAGAATGAGAAAAAGAAACTTATTCTTGTTTATAACACTCTTTAGAGCTTTGGAAAAAAAGAAGTCATGCATCGAAGAGACCTAGTTATAGCTTATCTAGACGCTATTGTAATATACACAACTATTAAGTAGGTTTAGATCATATTATGATGCTCATTTTTTCTCTCTGATATTCTGTAGAATATTGGTTAGGATTCAATAACCATGAAGAGCTATAAAAGTTTAAAATATAATATCTTATTCTAATTTCCATTTTCTTCTGAATATAAGTGTTGTCTTGGTTAAGAAGAGAGCCTGCTAACGTCCAATATAATATATGGTCTGGCAGCTGGCTCTTTGCACAGACTTCTGAGTTATCCTGCCCTAGGTTTGAAAGTTATCTCTCTGGTTTTCAAAATCATTGGGTGGTAAATCATAGATAATATTTAATATCTTAAGCTTCCCCTTCCTCTTTTCTAAAATGTCAGTAAATAGTATCCACTACATGGGATTTTCTGTGACTTGAAATAAAGAATGTGAAATAATTCATGTGAACTAGATAAATAGTGGCTGCCTATTGAGGTTGGTTTTGCTGCTGCTGACTTGTACAAGCTCGGGGGTGTTTAGCAGGTCTTTTGATCTCTTTGACTCCTGAATCTTACCAGGGAGGATGCTGGGTTAGGTAGCTCTGAGGCCCGTCAGTGTCTCAGGAGTTGATACAAACGTTGTCAGTCTTTATAGAAATCTCTGTGCAGTGTGAGGAGGAATATGCACAATATATAATATATACATGTACAAAATCTTTTAAAAATTATAAAGGAAGAAGAGAAATCCCTGTGTAGTTTACGTCCTAGGTACATGAAAGATTTCCCAAGAATGATATCTCTTGTAGGAAACAAGAATTTTCATTTCAATGGCTTCTTCTGCTGGAGAAAGATGTCTTAAAATCCAACTCCATTATCTGAGACTAGAAATGAGGTCATATTGTCTTCAAGGACCAGGCACATGGGTACAGCCGGCAAGAGCACTTAGACTTTTCACTTCTGCTATGTCTTGGAGGGGTATTCCTACTCACTCATCATTTAAACACAAAGGAGAGATGTTTCAGGCACTGTCTTGTTTTGCTCTAAATCCCCAATTTAAAACACACCCAGAATTAAATAGTACCCAAAGAGGAGCTGTTGCAGTCCTGATTTGACCTCTACACTGATACTTGCTCTGGGATATGTGAGAAAAAACCCATCCATAAGCTTCCACGTGAGTTACAAAGCGGGACAACCATGAGAACCCAGGGCCAGTTTCAGACTGCTTTAATGTTTATTCTCCTGGACTTTCCTATTGGGCGTCTTGCTAGTCAATGGATTACAATGCACAGTTGAAGAGAGCACAGAGAGAAAGTGATACACAGAAGCACAGAGGCAGTAGCCAAAGGAAATACTCAAGAAGAATGAGCTAGTGTGGGCTCTGAGGTTGAGAGGCCAGGGCAGAACTGCTGTTCAGGAGTGCCAGCCAGGCTGTTCCCCTAGACAAATCTCACAACTGGTTGTCACAAAAAAACCATCTTTCATGGTATTATGTTTGGGTGATGTTAATTATATTTGGAAATTATTTTATTTGGAAGGCCTTAAAGACAAAAGTTTAAAAGGATGTGGAAGACAGAGACATAAACCCTCAGTAATAACAGCAGCCTGTTAGCTTTATATGCTAAGTAGCCTTAGAAGATGTGCTTCTCTACATTCTATTTCCTTAAGCCCTTCAGATATTCTTGGAAGGTATTCGTGTCTCCAATCTACCAGATGTATGCATTGGGCTGCAAGTAGCAGAAAAATCAACTCAATGTCTTTAATAGCAAGTAAGTGCGTTCTTTTAGTTAAGAGCTGAGGGCAGATTTCAGAGTTGGCTGAGTCAATGGCAGCATTATCCTTCGTCCTCGGGTTG
The DNA here is from genome assembly GCF_000622305.1 of Nannospalax galili. Lineage (NCBI taxonomy): Eukaryota > Metazoa > Chordata > Mammalia > Rodentia > Spalacidae > Nannospalax > Nannospalax galili. The sequence goes on along the minus strand of NW_008357637.1, from coordinate 5,514,451 downwards.
GTGCAGTTTCAGACATCACAATAAAGTCCAGATATTTCCAGAGGAAGACAAAAGATTATTTTCTCCTAATGGCTCCCTCTTTTAGGAGAAAGAGCTCTAATACTACCTGCCCCCTGCCCCCAGAACCCAGCTTGAAGATTTCTATTTATGTTTCATTAGCCAGATTTGCATCTCTTCTTAAAAAGAGGAATGGAATTAGACCAATCAGTCTCATTTCTTAGGCAGAGACGGGGGTCACGGTGTCCTGAGGTATGTAGCTATGGGAAGGAAAGGTAGAACATACTGGAACAGTATGAGATTCCCATTAACAAAAAGTAGTAAGGTGGACACAAGCCAGGCAGCTCAAACTGAGACTCAGAAGTTGAGCATGGTGGTACATGCCTGTAATCTCAGCACTCAGAAGATAGAGGCAGGATGATAGCTGCAGGTATGAAGCAATCCTGTTCTACGTAGTAAGCTGCTGGCTGGCCAGGGTTACAGAGTAAGACCCTGTCTCAAACAAGCAATCAGTTAAAACAAAACAAGAATGGCCAAGGGATGATGAAATGTGGCAAAATTATGGGTGATAAGGCTGTTTCTATGGAGTGCTGGAATAGTCACAGAACAAGTCGTGTGACTGAAAAAGACTTTCATCCACCCTAGTACTTTGAGAGTATGACCTTCTGCAGCTCCAGTTCCCTCAGACAAGAGAGATTCTAACATGGGCCTCTGGCTTGAACTTGCCCTCCAAATCTGTTAGCCTCCTCTCTGAGGTATAGCACATGCATAGCATGTGAACATTTTGCATGTAGGAGAATAGGCCAGGATGTGGATACGGAAAGTGCACTGAATAGTTTTAGTTGTTAACTTGACACCTAGGAAGGGTGAATCTCAATTGGGGAATTTCCTCTATCGGATTGGCCTGTGGGCATGTCTATGCTTGTGAAGCATTTTCTTGATTGTTGAGTGATATGGGAGGTGCCTAGCTTACTGTGGGCAGTGTTACCCCTGGGCAGATGGTCCTGGGTTGCATAAGAAGGCAGACTGGTACCGACCAGGGGAGCAAGTCAGTAAGGAGCATTCCTTCATGGTCTGTGCTTCAGTTCCTGTCTCCAGGTTCCTGCCCTACTTAAGTTTCTGCTTTGGCCTTCTTCAGTAATGGACAGTTATCAGAATATGTAAGCCAAACAAACTCTTTTCTCCTTAAGTTGGTTTTGGTTAGTGTTTTATTATAGTAATAGAAAGCAAACTAAAAGAAATAGGCTAGCTTCAGATGGACAGAGGGAGAGAGAGAGGAGAGAGAGAGAGAGAGAGAGAGAGAGAGAGCCTCCCTCATACTGAACAGTCTTTCCATTCACCCACATCAGCCTCACTGGACCCCTATGTCCTCTAATCTCCTCTTTTTCCTGCAGCTCCTCTGTTTTACCTCAGTCCTCTCTCCTCAGGTTTGGATTTTATGCCTGTTATCACTAGCCCAGGCGTTCAGATCTATCTGATTTTGACTGAAGAACCTAGAGTGGGAGTTGGGGATTACTTCTCAGTTCTGTAAGGAGGAGGTAGCATCATACGTTGGAGACTGAAGGGAAGAAAATGTTTCTTCTGCAAAAATGGACTGAGCCTCCATTGGCCTGATTCTGGCATGTTAGTATGCTAGCTGAGTCTTTGTCTCTTTGCTGAACCTTATCAAATATTCCCAAGATTGTCTACTTTTTAGCATAATTCAGAACATCTTAATGCTTAAAAAGCCACTTCCCCAACCTTATCAAGGACATTTACTTGCAAACTTGGCAGGGGCCAGAGTGGGGGTGCTCCTCATCATGAAGGCTGCCGCACACTGTCAGGGCTGTTGGCCACAGCATCAGTGGCTGGTACACCACCATTGCCTTAGCTGTCTAGCCACCCTCTGTCCTCAAAGCTCTCACTTGCAGAGCAAAGTCTTGGTAGGAGTGTCTGGCCAAGCTTGGATCAAATGCTCATGCTCTGGAATGTGTGTGCATACATGTGCACACCTGCACATGTGGACTCGTAGGGGTGTGGGAAGTGTGAAGGAGAAGGACATTCTGACTCTGTTTGGAGCTAGAGCAGTGCTCTGAGATCAGTCTAATATAGAGTTTAGGTGTGGGTCCAAAAGTTAGACAGCCACAGATGGCAAATGACACCAAAGCCTGAATTGTTTGCATTTGTAGAGGGGAAAAAGGGACTTAGATATGTGTGGGAGACAGGCTTGAGCCTAGTGTGGCTCTAGTGGTCTGCCCATTGCCTTGGGCCTTCTGTATGGCTATCAATAAGACTTTCCCCCTAGGCTCAAGCCTGTCTCCCACAGATATGGACAAAACAGAAAAAAAATCAACTTAAAGAAAATCCACTAATTAGCACTGTCAAGCAAACAAGAATTTAGCAAACAAATGTTTTTCAGAATCTCAGTGGCTGTGTCTCAGACATGGTACAGGAGAGCTAAAGGGTGATTGCTGAGAATACCTGCTTGTGAAACTCATTCCTGACTTACTGAATGAGACCCTGCTGGGAATAGGGACCAGGAATCTAGGTTGTACATAAGCTCCCCATATGATCCTGATACAGTGGGTCTGTAGGCCTCCTCTGAGGAACACTGCTATGCAAGTACTAGACAAGATGACCATCAAACAATAGCAATAGCTGCACTAAGTGGAGTTTTCTACATTAAGCATACTCCCAGCTTATCTCATTTTAGCTTCACAGTAGCTGTAGCCAGTATGGTTGCGTTACTCAGTAGGCTGTGTACTGCCCTGAGACTATGTAACTTGTGGAAGATCAGGAAGTAAATGGTGCAGAATTTTCACCCCATAGTGACTCCAAGGCCATGCCTGAGCATAGAGGTTGAAGAATTCAAATACTGACGTACTACCACTACCTCAAGGTTAATATGTTATGCCTTATGTCTAATAATATTTTGAAATTTGGTCTAATCATCTTGAAAACTGAATGAGGGGATTTTGTATAGCATTAGCAAATAGTATTATCTTGATTTCTTTACTTAAACTAACTTTTGAGTCTGTGTGTAGTATACATGTATAAATCATGTTCCTGTGTATGGGTGTGCATGTATGTGTGCAGGTGCATGAGGAGGTGTGAGACTGATGTCTGTGTGTTCTTTGATCTTTTTTCCACCTTATATATTGAGACAGGGTCTCTCACTGAACCCAGAGCTCACCATTTTAGCTAATCCGGTTTGCCAGCATGCTCTGGAATTTCCCATTTCTCCCTCCTTCTGTTCAGATTACAAGTGAGCTGCCACACTTGCTTACATGGGTTCTAGGCATCTGAATTCTTTCCTTCATACAGCAAACCCTTTAACCACCAAGCTATCTCTCTAGCCTGGTTTCTTTAATTTTATACGATCAAAATTGTGTTCCTAAGAGTTTAGAACCTGTCCTGAGTTCAACTAACAGTAACTATCAGACAACCAAATTTATTCTCTCCACTTTTATCTGGAGTAAGAATGACAAATGACAATCAAAGAATAAGAATTTTGTTGAATCTTATATTAAACAATGTCTAGGGCACACTGAACCCAATATCCTCCTTTGCCCGTGTTCAGAGCACTGCCCAGTGAGACCAGATGCTTTTGGAAAGATTACCTGCCCTCTGCTTATAATGTGTGTGTGTGTGTGTGTGTGTGTGTGTGTGTGTGTGTGTGTCTTCAGCACGTCAAACTTGTTAAGGAGGGGAGAGAACTTGAAAACCAAGTGTTTATTTTTGATTGACCAGAAAAATTGGGTAACTGAAGAATATAATTTTTTAAAACTAAAATATTTTCTTCTCCCCCTAAATATAGTGGTTTGCATATTTTTATGGGAGAGTGATAGAAAGGTAGGTTTAGGGAGGAAGTCTGTGGAGGTCAGTCTCTGTAACGTACACACTTTTGAAAGGGGAGGAGAAACTAAGTGATACACACACACGCACACACGTGCGCGTGCACATATAGACATGCACCATCAATCATCTGGATGAGTTTGGAACAACCATAATAAAAAGCAGGTGAGTTTCAAAAGGAGGCAAGTAGCTTTCCATCGGTCTGAGCTGCGGGTCCATCAGGAGGCAGAGAAATGTTTAAAAGTTTTTTTTGTGCCCATGATCCTTTGATCCTTTATTTTTATAGGAGATAAAACAATAATTTTTCTACTGACCCACAGAAAGATTCCTGAGAAACCCAGAAACAGCCCTAGATTATGATGACTTTATAAAGTTGGCAGAAAGCATACAGGTAGGTGATTTCCTTTGCTTTAGTTTGTATGTCATTTTCCATTAGAAAACTTTTTAAAAATTAGATGTTCCCTTTCATCTTATATTCTCATAAAGTATGAAGAAGGGTACTGTGAATACTGCTGCATAGGGGCATTAGAAGACCGCCTGACCTGCTTGGCCAGGCGCATTAGGAGTACCAGGGGTACAGTCCACATGTCCTTTCATCTCCTATCTTCTCTATAAGAGCTCTGCCTCTCATTTATCATCTGTCTTTGGAAATGAAGTCTTATGTTGTCTCTGCCTGAAGTCCATTCCACCCCATCTCTGCCAAATACTGTGAACAGCATCTTGATCAAGAAAAACATGATTTAAAGAGTCATCTTTTTTCTAAGACAGGGTCTTACTCTCTTGTCTATAGCTTAGGTTGGCCTCAGACCCATGACAGTCCTCCTGCCTCAGCCTCATAAGTTCTGGGATCATAAGAACTGTAAAAGTGAGTAATTCTGGGACTGGAGAGATGGCTCAGTAGTTAAGAGTACTGGATACTCTTGCAGAGGACCTGGGTTCGATTCCTAGCACCCACATGACTGTTAAAAACCATTCATAACTTCAGTTCCAGGAGAATCAGATGCCTTCTTCTGACCTCCATGGGCATTGCATGAGAAAGGTGCACTTACAAACATGCAGGCAATACACTCATACACATAAAATAATAAATAAAACATTTTAAAAAACAAGTAATTCTATTGCAGAAGTGAAGCTCCTCCCTGAAGTGGGGAAAAATGAGCCTGCAATTTTCATAGACATCTCTTGTGCTATGAGTGATGTGTGCATGTCCTCCACTGGTAAGGCAAGTGGCCTGCTGTGTGTGCCTCAGAACCTCCATCAGATTTCCCCATCTGTCTCAATGGGAGTTTTTGAGATGTGGAGAGAAAGAGACTTGCTGACCTTTAAAAAGCACTGATCCATTTGTAGTATCTACTGTCGACTTTGCAGTGACTTCAATATTTCAGTGGAGGTTTTTAATAGAAAGGAGGTTCAGGCCACATGTTTTATCTCTACTTGGCCACTGGGAATTACCATACTTGACCATAGGGGAGGTATTATACATGTTCTTTACTGTCACTTTACTGTGTGGCAATCAAATCATAGAACTTGTTCTGAATAGGGCAGAGAATGGTCACAGTGCAAGAACTAGTTGATACAGAACCAAAGAGCTTATAAAAAATGAGGTTTTCCATGGAGTTAAAATAAACAGGTGAGCTGGTGGATTTATGAGCCATTACAATCTAAGAATGGCTGACTTTCATTTGAGAAGGACAGATAAAGGGCCATGTTGTAACGAAGGGGTTCATGTTTTCTTGGTTGGGATAAAAGTTGTTCCATTCTGATACTGACAAATTTGGAAAATAAAAACAAAATGACTTTTCCTTGGACTTGATTTTCAGTGTTCTGGCTTCCATGGCTTAACACAGAGGACTTCTCAGTGGTCCTAGAAGTCTACATGGGATGGTGAAAGGGACTGTTCATATGGGAGCCTCTATGCCCCTTCCAGCTCTTGGGAGCAAATCCCTTATAAGAGCCATAGCTTTATAATTATTACAAAACCTTGAAAAGTAACTAGAAATGAATGATAAGGCTGTTGTAATCATCTGAGGGAGGTACAATCCGAATCTAGGCCAAAGAAGGAACTCAGGGTTGCTTGTAGGAACAACAGCAGTGTTGGAGAGAGACTGCAATACGAGTATTGAAGTGGAAGAGGCAACAATAACGGGGTTTTTATTTCTTTTTAGTGTAAGGATCTTTTTTTTTCAGCTAAGTGTGATGAGAAAACAAAGATGAATTGTTTGCTAGTAATTATGATTCACTTTGAGCTGGTCTTTAAAACAAAAAAGAACATAAGAATCAATGGAGGCCAAAAGGAGCAGTCAGACCTGCGTGTCTTCTGATCTGTTTGCAGAGCAACTTATGGCTCTTACAAAAAGGCTCTTGATGGAATGCCTTGATGGAATGCCTTGATGGAATGCCTGGAGTGGGTGAAAGGCAATGTCCAACCACAGAGAAACTTAGATAGTTGAATAGTGCAGTATACTTTCAAAATGTTTCCCAAGTGATTTAGCAAAGCCACAAAAAATGTAGTGAAAGAAAAATACAGCAACATATTGCTTGACCAAAATATTATTGGATTTATTGAGCTGGTAAATAATTATATAGAAGATAAGAAAGACTTCAATTCATGAATGTCTTCTGAAAAATGTATTATTTTGAACTCGGGCTGTTAAAAAACATTCCAGACAACTTTTATTTTATTTCCAGAAAAGAAACTATTCCTCAACATTGTTCACCTACTCTAAAGGATACCAGCTTTATATAATAAAAAATTAAGTATGTGAAAGTTCCTGCAAATTTCTTAGCATAAAGTTGGTACTTTATAAATGTGAGTGTGTTGAATCTAAAACTAATTCCCACATACTTTGAGTATTATTGCTAAGCTATTTTATCTTTTCGGTTGAATTTGTATGATATATATCTACCTCTAACTACCTCAATTCCTATTCTATCCTTAAAAGAATCCCCTAGCTTCCCTGTCCCTGTTTCCTCATTCAAATGCCCTGGCTGTGTCCCTTGCACCATCACTGTACTCAGACTCACCTAGAAGCAGTTACTATTTGTCAAATTCACTAGCCTTTGGTTCTTGTGTTTCCATATTGCACAGAATACATGGCATCTTTTTTTTTCTTTCCTGAATTTGTATTCACTTCTGCTTCCTTGTTGTATTTTTCTCCAGTTTTCTCTTAACCTTCCAAAATTAGTTTCCATCCCTTAAAAAATGAAGTTCCTTTGCAATCTATCCTTTCACTCTCTAGCCTGTTTCCTCTCTCCCCTTTGCAACCAATTTTAACAAAAAACTTGTCCATGGTGTCAACTTCCACCTAGGCCATTGATTCCAGATCTGCATATGTAGCTAAGGTCTCTCTGGACACCACCACTGGGGTGACTGTGGACAGTGCGAGACCACCACCTCCAGAAGAGTTCATTTTGACTCTCCTCTGCAGTTTCTCCTCCTCTGTTTCCTATCTTCGATTTGCTGAATTCATTAAGTCAAAGTCATCCTCTAATTGAATACCATCTTCTCAAATCTCCAAACTGTAAATCTGAATCATTTTTAACTTCCTCCTCGTGACTAAATTTGGCACCTGTGTTGATGCTTTGATACTCTTGACCCAATAGCTATTCCCACTTCTAATTTTGAGTTCAGACCTTCATCATTGCAGCCACTTGCAAACTTCTTGCTTCCAACTTTGTCAGTTGCTCATTCATAACGGTTATGGAGTGTTAGTAAGACCCTGACATTATGCTGAGCATGTGGATGCAGAGGTGGTACCTTTACAGCACAGGGCTCCATGCTGACCTTTAACCCCAGAGCTGATCACGTATTCCTTATTGAGTGTCTTTCAAAGGCTCATGAAGCTTCAAGGTTGTGTGTACCTTTTTTAGAGTGTTTTAAAATGACTTGTATGAAACACTCCTCAGTTACCTTACTAGAAACCTTGACTAAGGCAGGACATGTGACCACCCAAAATGCAAGGCATTGTCTTCTAGACTCTCATATAGTTGGCATGATAGCCACACAGCTGAATTCTGTCTAGTAAAAGGTAATCTACTTAAAGCCAACTAGCCTAGCTCGTTGCTGGGACTGGTGGGGGGATATTTTGCCTCTATCTTTCCTCACTCTTCTGTCCTGTTGCACAGATGAGCTCATTCAAGCCCAGCAGACATCTAGAATGACAAGGGGCCTCATGCATGGAAGGGATGTGTGCTAAGATAGTGAATCAGAAAGACAGGAGCCTGGGGCTTTGCCTTTACAGATAGAACTGTAAATCGTGCCACCTCAAAGCAGCTTTGGCTGATATATAGCCACATGTTCTGTGAAACAGAGGCCACTGTTTGGAGTATTAAAATTATATGCAGCTAAACTTAACCCTAATAATGAGATTTATAAGGTCGTTTACAGCATGAGATTTTCTTATTTCTCAGGAAATGAGAATGTGTTTTATTCTCCCACATAAGTACAGGAGTCCTTATAACTTTCTCTCTCTCTCTCTCTCTCTCTCTCTCCCTCTCACACACACACACACACATTCTCTCTCTCGCTCTCTCTCACTCTCTTGCTCTCGCTCTCACTCTCTTACTCTCATGCTCTCACTCTCTCGTGCTCTCTTGCTCTCTCGCTCTCTTGCTCTCTTTCTCTCACTCTACACACACACACACACACACACACACACACACACGTGCGCGCACACACCTCTGTTGCTTCTTCCTCTGGCAATTTCTTTCTTTACTGTCACCTCTTTTTTATTCTACTTCTGATGCTTTGGTTCTGATATTACTTCAGGGAGATTCCTTCCCTACCCTTTCCCAGCCTGGTCTGGATGTCCCATTTAAGTGCTTCCTGTGTACTCCATGCTTAAGGGATTTTTGTCGTTGTTGTTCCACACCTAACACACAGTCTAGTAGTTCTCCACCAGATTGCAAGTTCCCTGAGGATAGTGTGTTAGATGCTGTTTAGGTGAAGAGTTCACACTCTAAATTTATTGTCAATTTCATATCTAGCCAATGGAAGAAGTTTACACTAAGAAGATTTGATGGTTTGACCAAGGTTGGTGTTAGTATTAATTTGCCTATCTTCCCTTTTCCTTCCCTCCCACATGTGCTGGAGAACTGGGTACACGAGGCTTTTTTTTTTTTTTAAAGCCAGAAGAGGCTTTATCTGAGCTGGGAGAAACCTGTTACTGCGATGCTCCTTTCTAAGAGAAATGAATGTGGCAGGCAAGTTTCTAGGTATTCTCCTGAGAACTAGGCACAAACTAGGCTGAGAACTAGGCAAAAACTTCTACACTATTAGTGTCCATTTGAATCTTTCTATACTCAAGGACTCTGTGGACTGATCCATCTAATGTCTGGGTCTTCACACTACCACTTACAGGACTCCAGAGAGGCTGAAAAGCTGGGAAAGTACTCAAGGAGAGTGAGTGCTTGCCTAGCATGCTCCAGGCTCTGGGTTTGATTGTTGGCACCATAAACAAAAATCAAAGAGGCCAGACATGCCCAGTCTTTAATTGGCCCAATGAACTTTATTTTCCTCCTTTTTTATTGCCTGAGAATTTCACACACACACACACACACACAATGTGTTTTAATCAAACTCACTCTGCATTCCCTCCCCGCCACCGCCAATTCTTCTATGTCTCCACCCCCCAACCCTGCTGCCTTCTCTCCCAACTTCATGTGCTCTTTTATTTTTTTGAACCTGTCGAGTCCACTTAGTGCTTTCTGTTTGTGCATGGGTGTTCAAGAACTCTCCTTTTTTTCCTTCCTCATCTCTTCGCATCATTTCCCATTTCCCTTGACATGCTGAAGTGCTTGTTCATTCCAGAGAGCAACTACCCTCATAGTAACTACACTAGGGCTCTTAGATCACCCTAAAGCCCAAAGCTGATCATCTCATTTCTTGTTCAGTGTTCTTCAGAGACTCTTCACACTTCAGAGCTACATCTGCCTTCCTTCGAGTGATTTGGAATGGCTTATATGAAACATTGATCAGTTACCTTACATGAAAACAGGAACCTCCAAATCTTTGCTCTAGCTGTCTCTTTTGCCTGGATTATCTTCTTTTTCCTTCTGAAAATGCTGACTCCACTCATTGTTGAAGGCCTCTGAAATTTGACTCAGGGACTGTCCTCCTCCCAGAACCCCACTGGCTCGGCTAAATGGCTCCTCCAGCCCCCCAAGACTTCATGTTTGATTCCCTTGTATTTTCCTTTACACTTACTTATTATGCAGACTCAGATGACAGAAATGGATCTTGCTCATCTTTGAATGCTCATAGTGCCTAACATATGGAAGGTGCTCAAAAATGCTTCACTGAATTAAATGGTGACTGCAGGTGTTCTCAAGAATACAAATTCCCCTGAACTTGCTTCCAGTCAATCTTTCCCTTTGCACATTTCCACACCCTAGATGGGGCCAGTAGTATCTGCTCAGGTAAGAATTTAAAGTTGAATTTCAGTTACTAGCTCTATGTTGGAGAAGAAAAGACTATAAATCCACTTATTTGGGTAGAAGGTTATGTGTAATAACTGTGACACCTCCCCCTATTTCTGAGCATGGCCTGAGCGTCTTCCTATGCCACATCACATCCCAGAGGGATCCGGGGCACCTGCCAAGGCTCCAGAGAACTAATTTTGCTTAGAGTATAGTCTGACATTCCATAAATTCTCACCTGCAGAGGTGGAACCAGCCCAGTTAGCATCTTAGAGGTCTTCTTATGGAGGAGCCACTGGCTATGTGTATCTGAAATGCTAGGGTACCATCCTTCCAGGCTTTGCCACCCCTTCCTACTGGAAAATATGTCAGAGATTCATGTATGTGTGGTCCCAGTTGGCTCTGATAGAATGTTTCTTATCGTGTGAGATTGGATAAATTATTTAACCTGTCTGTGGGGTAGAGAATTAGAGCCCTTAACTCTTCATATGTCAGGGTTATTTGAGAAATTAAATGAATAAGTTATATAAAGAGTTTTGCAGAGGGCAAGACCCATCATAAGTACTTAGTAAATGTCAGCTGCAGTTATTAGTTAAGTGCCTTCTGGATTGTGAGAGCTGTAGAGGACTGGCGAGATGGCTCAGCTGGCAAGAGTGCCTGCTGCACAAGCATGAGGACCTGAGTTCTAATCCTCAGTACCCATGTAAAAAGCTGGGTATGACTTTCTGCACCTGCAACTGTGACGCTGTGGGGGATAGAGACAGGAGGATCACTGGAGATTACTGGCTGCCAGCCTGTCTCAAGGCATAGGCTGGAGAGTCATAGATCAGGATACCTGAAGTCCTCTGGCCTCTGCTCATTCACACACAACATTCCCAACACCTTGAGAATTAGACATGTTGCCGGTTCTCTCGTGGGTCCAGCCCACGAGGAGCTGCAGGGAACAAGGGTTCTGACCGAGGTGGGGGTAAGCAGCATGGAGTCAACACACAGACACCAGGAGTCGGGTGGAAGTTGGCACTAGGTGAGGTGCTGCAGACTTGTTTATTGCTGGGAAGGGCAGGCCTTATATATCTCTCCCCCTGCCCCCAGTGTCCCATAAACTGGTGTGTCACTCCCTGATAGATCCCCTCATCCAGGCCACTCATGTCATCAGCCTCTAGGTCCAGGGGCTGATTGTAGGTTGGCTCTTTTGTGGAAACATGGGCTGTGCTCTCAAGGCGGAAGCTGTGCTCTCTAGTGTGGCCTGTGCTTAGGTTTGGCACTTCACCTCCTACATATCCATCCCTTTTTATTATAGAAAGGTCAGTGGGAGCCGAGGTTTTTTTTCCTCAACATAGTTCACCTCACCTCAGAGGGCACCCAGCTTGATGGACTGTGCCTGTCTTAGGTCGTCCTGACCATTAGAATCTTACCCATCATTGACTGCCAGCCCTCAAAGGGTGTGACCTCTGGCATGACTATATGAGGGAGGAGGAGGGCAAGAAGTTATACAACCACTTCTTGGATATCAGCAAGCCAGACCTGCCGGACCTCAGGAGTCTGGATCCTCAAGTGTCTTGAGAGCCTGATACACCACATAATTTACTTGATTTTGTCTGTGGAAGTGTAGAACAAAGCATTTATGAGCAAGAAAAGAACTAAGACTATGGCACCCAAGAATAAATAAGTAACTATCCATGAAGGGTCAAACAAAGCTTTTAAGTTTGACCAAAGTTTGTCAAGGAACTCAGACTTTATTTCTAATATCTGAGCCTGTGTATAATTTAGGGAGATGATCTGGTCAGTGAGCAAGGTGGAGTAGTTGAGAAACTTTTGGCCACAGTGGCCAATGATGTACTCTGAGAGTTCCATCCTGGCCCTATTGAGGTTATCTACTTTGTAAAGTGTGAGACACAGGGCTTTGAATTGTGGGTCATAGGCCATTAGCGTCATTTGTTTGACTATCGCCATCTCCTCCCCAAGGAGGTCTACCTGTTGTTGCATGACAGAAATGGCCTGGAAGAGGTGTTGATTAATAAGAGATTGAGTGTGTAAGGCCACAGAGGTTTTGGATATGACCTCATTGAGTGTTTCCACAGTAGTGGAAGATTGAGTGATAGCAACAGCAGCAGTGGCGGCAGCCCCTAAGGAAAGGATAATGGCAGTGACAATTGCTGCGGTAATACCAAAATATCTCTTGATCTGGGGGAAGGGTTAGAGAGCTGTCTGTTCCATGAGGGCTGAAAACATGGAAGTGAGAAGCATTAGGAATGGGACCCAGATTGCTGCAGGTTCACACACAAAGAGAACAAGAAAGGCAGGGAAAATCCAGCATGCTGAGAGAGTACAGTTAACGAGGGAACAGTTAAGGGTATCCCCTGGGTCATCAGAGAAATTAGCAAGGAGCAGAGCAAATGGTGGTCGAACACAAACAGGTGAGGAGGTCGAATGGGAGATGGTAACAGAGACTTCATTAGGTGTCCAAGTTGGGTCTGTGACACCCGAGGAACCTGTCTCTGAGTTATCGCCCATATATGTACCATTAAAGATGGCTCCACCTAACACAAAGAAGAGAGGATGCAAATCCAGGCAAGCAGTCCGCCCACAGAGCTCCCAGGCCCCCCTGACAGTGTCTTTATGCCTGTGGTCAGGTTAGACATAGGAGTAAGGTTTTGTAGAGACGAGGTGTCTCCAGGCTGCCAGGGAGGAAGCCTGCGGGCATCCATCATAATCCATAAAGAGGAGCATACCTCCAGGAGTGAGTGGGAGTCAGTGTTCCCATGGAATAGGAAAGCGTAATGTGGTGGGAAGTTTGTGGGTGGGAGGGCACTGGGTCTATGGAGGATGCCTGAGCCTTGTGGGGAAGGCGTGGTGGCCCCAGGGAACACAAAGAACACTGTAGTCTCAGAAGTGTCTTTTATAAGGGAGATCAGATTTTGAGGCCCCATAAGGAGCCCTAGCTCCAGTTTCCATGAAAGTTGCCTGTTGTGATGTTAAAGATGGAGTGACAAGGAGAGGCATTAGGGGAGGAGAGGTTAAGGGCTGGGCTGAAGCAGAGCGATCCTGCAAGGGACCATTTGCCATTTCTGGGAACAGATGCATGACTCAATTTCATGGTGGGGAGACCGAGGGATTCATTAGTAGTAAAGAGAACTGGGAAAGCGGATGACTGTTCATCTACTGGAGGATCAGAGGTGGTAAGGGGACCAGTGCCCAGAGATCTGAAGCCTGGGGAGAAGCACAGCCAAAGGACAAAAGGGTGCCAAGGATGACAAAGCCGGAAAAGGATGTCATAGCTTATCAAACTTGCAGTCCAGCCTGGTCTCCAGATGGGTTTCCATTGCTGGTCGGAGGTCTCTCGATGGAATCCAGATGGGGGCCATAACGTCCTGTGGAAAAACACAAGCATATCCTCATCCTTGTGTCAGGACTGGGGCTGATTTCTGCCATAGGGATGAAATAGGATCCCCTCATCTAACTAGTGGCAGAGGTGTAGCCTGAGGCAAGGAGGACCAATGTTTGTATGCTGGACTGAGACTCCGGTCACCAAACATGAGGAAATTAAGGTGGAACAAAGCCTCAGTAAGAGCCAGGTGAGGGTCAAGTTTGGCCTCAGCAGAGGGGCTTTTAGCCAGGAGGTACTTAAGTGTCCTGTTGGTCCTTTTGACAATGGCTTGTCCTTGTGGGTTATAGGGAATACCAAAGATATGTTTGATTCCCCAGGAGGAAACAAATTTATTGAATTCTTGAGAGGAATAAGCAGGCCCATTATCAGTCTTAAGTGCCCAGGGTACACCCATGATTAACATGGCGGACTTTATAGCTTTAATGACATGTATAGTCTTTTTCCCTGAGAGAGCTAAAGCATAAGTAAGGGAGGAGCATGTGTCAACTATAACATGAACGAATCTCAATTTTCCAAAAGGGGGGTAGTGAGTCATGTCCATCTGCCAAATGGAATTGGGTACCAAACCACGGGGGTTCACTCCTCCCCTGTTAAGGGGGCCAAGAGGCATGAATGGGGTACAGATAGCACATGAGCAGACAAGATGCTTACAGTGGAACACGGGGATTTCTGGGAGGAGTTTATGAATAAGGGGACAGGTGGAATTGTTTATGTAAAGCTCTCAGTTGTTCTAACAGGTCAGACTGGACTGTCATGATCATGGCATCTGTGGCAGCATTTCTCCAAGCTAGGATTCCGAGAAGGGCAGAATGTGAGCGGACATGTGAGATACCTATTTTCTAGGCATTCCTGTAGCTTGACCATAGTGAGGTGGAGTGGGGTAGAGGAGTTTTTAGCAACCTGAACAGCATAGGCACTATCAGAAAAAAGATTTAGGGGTTCGTTCTGACACTCTGCTAAAGCTTTAAGTATAGCAAGAAGTTTTCCCAACTGGACAGAGCCAGGATTAGGGATGATGTGGGTGATGTCCTTTCTTCCAGGACAATGTATCAGGACCCCAAAGTTCTTCTTATTAGCATCCAAAAAGGCAATGGTCACTTAGGGAATTGGGGAAGAGGAAGGGGTGCTGTATGGCTTAATCTCAAACGGCAATGTGAGAAGGGCCTGAATTCTTTTGTCTTGGGGCAGGTGATTGTCAATGGTGCCTGGGAAGCATGACATCATAGTCTGAAAACTTATGGAACCAGCCCAGAGGGCCTGTAGGTTACAGAGGGGAAAGGGGAGCACAATAGCGTTGGGTTCTCTATTGAAGATTTTTCAAGCTTGAGTGCTCAGTTTGACTGCCAAGTTAAAGGCCAGAAAGGCAATGGCCGGGGGAGTTAAGTTAATCTTTGCTGAAGGGCAGGTGGGGCCCTCCAAAAGACAAAACAGCACCCTCAGTTCCTCTGAGGGAATAGGCAAGAACAGTTTAAGCCAATTTATGGTGCCACAGAGTTGTTGAAAATCGGCTAGTGTATAGATCAGCTTTGAATTAAAGGCAGGGCCATAGGGCGTACGCTCCCATGGTCTTTTGTAACAAGGCAATGGCCGGGGGAGTTAAGTTAATCTTTGCTGAAGGGCAGGTGGGGCCCTCCAAAAGACAAAACAGCACCCTCAATTCCTCCGAGGGAATGAGCAAGAACAGTTTAAGTCAATTTATGGTGCCACAGAGTTGTTGAAAATTGGCTAGTGTATAGACCAGCTTTGAATTAAAGGCAGGGGCCATAGGGTGTATGCCAGCTGAAATGGTATGCTCCAAAAAAGCATAAGGAGGCACCTCCTGTAGCTTATCTAAGATGATAGACAAGCCAAGGGACAATAGGCAGGAGAGTAAGTCTCTGGTTACCTTGTGGAGAAATTGTGGGTTAGGGTGGGACAACAGAATGTCATCTGTATAGTGAATAAATTGTACACTATGAGGGATGGTTGAAGTGGCTTGTGAGACAAAAAGCTGATAAATAGTAGGACTGTTTTTCATTCCCTGGGGAAAGACTTTCCATTGATATCTGAGGGCTGGCTTGTGGAAGTTTGGTTCCCAAACCGTAAAGGCAAAGTGATCATGATCTTGGGGGGCCAGTGGGATTGAGAAGAAGCAATCTTTAATATCAAGTGTTATGATATAATAAGAAGGAGGAATAGCGCCAGGGTGGGGCAAGCCCACCTCTGTAGAGCCCATTTTTTCCATTTGGTCATTAATGACACATAAGTCCTGAAGCAATGGCCATTGGCCATTTTTCTTTTTAATAACAAATATTGGGGTATTATATTTATTAGTGGATGGTTCCAAATGTCCAAGGTCCAGCTGTTCCTGGACCAAATTTTTGAGGATAGATAACTTAGGTTCTATAATAGGCCACTGCTCCACCCAGATCGCATCTGATGAGAGCCAAGGAAGAGCGATTGGTATGGGAGACTCCTTAGGGGATGTCCCAGGGAGGGCAGTGGCCCTTAGAATTGGGGTGCTGGTCAGGGCTATGATTTCTCCCAGAGAGGTCAAGGTTATCATGGGCTATGATGTTATCATAAAAGGCCTGATTGTCTGTGGTAAGGACCACACTGATGTCCTCCAGGACATCTCAACCCCACAAGTTGCAGGGGATGTCGGCCACTATGGGAGTAAATGTGCCCTTACTCCCATCTAAGTCATTCCAGTATACTGGGCAGATGACCAACTTTGTGTCCTGGCTGCCACCCACTCCCTTAATGGGCAGGCCAGGCCAATATTTCCAATGGGGAGACTCATTCTCGGTGATGATGGTAACATCGGCTCCCGTGTCCACTAGGCCCTTCACAGCAATCCCATCCAGGAATAAGGTCATTAGGGGGGAGTGATTAAGAATCGGAAGGGTCCATAAAACCTGTCTTGTTCCCCCTCTTACTTGCGGGGCTGAGGGGCACATCAGGTGGAGTTTAAAGGAGCCGAGTCTGATTGGGGCTGTGACCTACAATCTTTTGCCCAGTGAAATCCCTTTTTGCATTTGGGGCAGTGGGTCTTGGGATGAGCTCTGTTGTTCCGGTAGTCCCTGTGGAGGTGTTCTGTCTTCCCACAGTTCCAGCAGCCATCTTTTGAATCCAAGGGGGTGGGCCTTCCTTGTAATAAGAGTGCTTCTAAGGAGGCAGTCAGGGCCTCGATGGGCCCTGTCCTGGGGTCTAGGTCTCTAGTGGCAAGTACCCATTTATGGATATCATCATTACGGATAGGCATGATAGCATTGCAGGTAGGAGTATTTAGGCCTTCCCATGCCAACTGTTTGACGAGCATATCTTGAGTGGTTCCAGACTCCACTCTCCATCCCACCACTCCAGTAACTTGGGTGAGGAAGTCCGTGAAGGACTCCCCTGGCTGCTGAATCAGATTGCAGAAGAATGCCTGTGGGTCATGGGGGGAGCAACATTTAAGGGCCTTGAAGAATGCCTGTGGGTCACTAACTTGTTGGTAGTAAGCATGAAGCCACCCCCCAATAGTGGACTGGGAAATGGGGTCAGTATATTGTCCACATCCTGTGAGCATATCCAGAGTAATATTAAGGCAATATTGAAGGTCAAGACATGCCTGATTTTCAGCCTGATCATCATAGGCCGAACTCCAGCTCAGGAACACTGAGGGCTCCAACACCGCCTTTAATAAGTTGTACCAATTGTAATGGGTCTGTAACTTCATGGCCCACTGGTGGAGAACTTGCTCAAAATATAAGGAATCAGGGTCTGATTTGTTGGCAGCTTTGTGGATGAGTGCAAGTTCTGTAAGAGGGGTGGACACCCATGGCTGTTGCACAGCATTGGGGCCAACATTAACCAGAAACGAAGACATGGGCTGGCAAGGGGCGGTAAGGGGTGGACGGGCCATGGGGGAGTATAATGAGTGGGAGGTGCATTGGAGCAGGCGGAACATAGTTCCTTCCAGGGGTACTGGGGTTGTGGTGTCTCTGTTGTGGCTTTGAAAGCAGGGTCTGAGGTAGGAGTGAGGGGGCCTCTTCCTCGTCTGGATCAACCTCAAGGCTGGTTCCCATATCAAGGTCAGCGGGGGTTGAAGTAATGGCAAGGTCTACACTGGCCTGATCCTGACATGCTTATTGTGGGCTGAAATGACTTCTTCAGGGGAGGAGGATTTAAGGCTGGCAATGATGGCTAAAAGGATCGGGACAAACGAGGCAGGGGGAACGACTCCGAACCCTACTTTCCTTTTTAGGGCCAAGAAAAGGACCCACCTCCAGAGATCAGGATCCCACATATTCTCAGGAGAGACCCAAGGGGCCAAGTTAGTGGCCTCATCCCAGAAATTTTCAATATCTTTGGTTTCACTTTCAGTCCCTGAGTTCTAAGGAGCAATTTGAGTGCTGCCATTTGTGGCTCCTTGCACTGTGGTGGTAGGTTGCCCATCGTGGGAAGGTCCCATGAAGAGAAACTCGCCACAAAAGTAAAAGGCAAGGGTGACTACCAAGAAGGCACAGATGAAGTAAATAAGGACCATAAGCCACTCGGATGTACACTGCCCCGACATGAAGAAGTGTATCAGATCCAAATGTCTTGTTCTTAGTGAGGGACTTCCAAGGGCCATGCTCACATGGTGTCTCTGGGACAGGCAACAGGATGACCTGAAGCCTGGGCTCTGAGTTTGGGGTGGATCAGCCCTTATGTGAACTCACCGGGACGAGGCAAGGAATAAAAAGTGTTGACATGGGCTTCGGGACCACGCGGCAGAGTTTGCCTTCTTGATTTAACAACAAATATGACAAACAGGGTAGAGGGGACAGAGGAGGGGGCCACTTGCTCACCCTCGAGCAGCTGAAGGGACAGACAAAACCCAGGGCCTACTCACTGAATGAACCAAAGTTGGGGGCATCGCCAATGCCAGGGGTCGATAACCCTGTTCAGGCGCCAGCTGTTGCAGGTTCTCTCTCAGGTCCAGCCCACGAGGGACTGCAGGGAACAAGGGTTCTGACTGAGGTGGGGGTGAGTGGTGCGGAGTCAACACACAGACACTGGGAGTCAGGTGGAAGCAGGCACTAGGCGAGGTGCTGCAGACTTGTTTATTGCTGGGAAGGGCAGGCTTTATATATCTCTCCCCCTGCCCCCAGTGTCCCATAAGCTGGTGTGTCACTTCCTGATAGATCCCTTCATCCAAGCCACTCACCTCATCAGTTTGTAGGTCCAGGGGCAGATTATAGGTTGGCTCTTTTGAGGAAGCATGGACTGTGCTCTCAAGGTGGAAGCTATGCTCTCTAGTGCGGCCTGCCTTTGGGTCTGGCACTTCACCTCCTACATAAGCAATAAAGCCAAAGCGACTCCTTCAAAAAAAAAAAAAAAAAAATACAGAGAGCAAAATGTCCTAGAGGGGAAGTGAAATGAAGAGTTTGCAAATTCCAATTCCTTTCTTTAACTGAGAAGAGTTTGCCTCGTGTTATTTGATAATATAAAACAGACAAAAAGAATCCCAGAGTTTGCAAGAAAATTCTGATTCCATTTTCATTTTGAATGTTTACTGCTATTTTCCCCATTTCTCCCCTTTTTGTACTATCACTAAATTCCTTGTGTAAGAGTCACCTCTTGGGTCCCTGATGTTGATTTGGCTCAATTGTCTCTGAGAGCTGCTCTGACCCACCTATTTATGCCAAGTGGCAGTAGCGTCTCCTTTCTCCAGGGATTTCCCTCTTCTTTTCACAGAGGTGGTCTGACAGGGACTAGTCCTTTTTTCTTTTAAGAATTATGCTCTCTTACCTCCTTATAATTTGTGGCAGCATCTATTTTCTGGTAAAGAGACTACCAAGGAAGCTTGAGATGGAGCAAAGGACAGGTGATATACAGAGCCAGGGAACATGCTGGAACTACAGACAGCTCAGCAGGAGAGAATCCTGGGTTCAGGGGGAGCTTAACCAATTCACCCTAGCATTACTTTTACAAGTTTTTGGTGTGTTCATTGTTTCATTTGCTCCAACCTCTCTGCCAGCTGTTTCCCCACCTATTTTGCTCACTTCCCTTCCTCTGTTGTCTTTCCATACTGATGGTCCTTGGTGCTCTACTTAAAGGCCGGCCTTGAGCTCCCTTTCTCTGGATGATCTCAACCATCTCAGGACCACAGGAAACAGATTTGCCTTTCCAGCTTCGGAAAAATACATCCATCTGTGCTCTGGATTGCTCCTCTGAATTATCACACGGGTCATTCAAATTCATTATGACTAAAAATCACATCTCTAATCTTTCTTATTCCCTCAAACTTGCCCCTCCTCCAGTGTTCCCTATCTTGGAAAATGACACCACTGCTAAAGTTGTTGCCCAAGGGGAAATGCTGACCTTGACATTTTACTTTTCCTCTAAAAGCTTGTCTAATCAATCACTAATTCCTGTCAACTCCATCCCTACCTGGTACTTATGCTGCCTCCCTCCCCACCCCTAGGGGTGGTATCAGTTGAATGCTGGTGAGAAGTCAGGACTTTCACCATCCCCAGTGGTTGAGAAGTCATCCTCAGTCTGGTGCCAATGTGTTTCTTATAAGGATGTCTATCATCAGACTTAAGCATGATCTTAATCCCAAAAGATCTTTTCATCTCACGATCTTTGATTACATTTTCAAATGCTCTGTTTTCAAAACATAGTAACATTAATAGGTTCCCAGGATTAGGATTTGGACAGCATTGTGTATACATGGGGGTTGGAGGTGTCACCATTAAACTCACTATAGATACCAAGTTTGAGATGACACAAATTAGAATTATCAGAAATTTTAAAGCAGTCATTACAAAAATTCTTCAGTGAGCAGTGATAAACATGCTTGAAATAAATGAAACAGCAGAAAACATTGATAAAGAAATAGAAAATGTTTCCAAAAGACTTAGAAGCTATCCAGAAGAATCAAGTGGAACATTTAGAATATATAATAGATAAATTAAGTGTAGTGGTGGGTTCAATAGCAAGATGGAAAGGACAGAAGACTCGAGAAGATTGAAAAATAGGAATCACCCAATCTGAGCAAAAGAAGAAAATAGATAAACGTAATAAAAGGAAAAATAGCTCAGAGACTTGTGGGACTATTACAAAAGATCCATGTCATCATCGTTCAGTAAGGAGAAAAGAGAGTGAGTCTAAAAAGCACTAGAAGAAACAATGATCAAAAACTTCTCAAATTTGGCAGGAATACTAAACCTACAGATTCAAGAAGTGGAGAGAACCCCAAACAGAGGTGGGGAGCACCATGTGAAGACACATCAGAGAAAGGAAAGAGACTTGAAAGGAGCTGAACAACATCCTAGCTTATGGGAAAAGGAATTAGAGTAATACTGATTTCTGGTCATAAGCCATTAAGAAGTAAGTGGTAGAATATCTCCCAAGTATTGAAGAGAACTATACCTCATGAAAATATCCTCAGGAATGAAGGGGAAGTCAAGACATTCTCAGATGAAGGGACTCCCGAAGAACTTGTCTTCAACTAATCTGTTTTAAAAGAGTGTCTAAGAAAAGTTCTCTAAGCAGAAAGAAACAAGCAAGAAGGTACCATGCAGCATCAGGACAGAAAAATCCAGTCAGCACATACTCCTCCTGAGTGTCTAAATGATTTGATAGTTGAAGCACAAATTTGACTATATTGTTCAAATGTACATGAGGCATGAGGACAACTATATTATTGTTTAATGGTGCAAATAGAAGTAAGGTTCCTATATTTCATAAATCTTAGTGATACTATGACACTAGTAGACTGTGACACATTGTATTTATTTAATGCAACATGGAAAGCAACCATGCAAAAAGGTACATAAAAGACATACTCTTTAGCTAAATCAAAATAGAATTTTAGGGTTGGGAGATTGTAAGAATGCTTGTTATGCAAGCATTAAAACTGAGTTCCAATCCCCAGGCCCCATATAAAAGATGGATGATGGTGTGAGCACCTACAATTCCAATGCTCCTATATGGAAATGGGAAGTGGAGATGGCAGAATCCCAAAAGCTTTTGGGCCATCTAGCCTGCCATATGCAGCAGCAAACAAAAAAGACCTTGTCTCAAACAAGGTGGAAGGTGAGGCATGACACCCACCCACCCACATTCACACACATACAAAAGGAAATTCTAAAAATAAAATCAGGGGCTGGCAAGATGTCTCAGGGGTTAAGAGCACCAACCACTCTTGCAGCTAACAACCATCCATAATTCCAGTTCCAGGGCATCTGATACCCTCTTCTGATGTCCATAGGCATTGCATGGCATGTGTGCACTTATATACCTGCTGGCAATATGTTCATACACATAAAATTAAAATAACAAATACATATTTTAAAAAATAAAATAAAATTTTCCATAAGAAAGCATGAAAATGAAATATAATAAAACAATAGGCAAAACCAGTGATACTAAAGTGAAAAAACTGAATTATGTCCAATAGGCCAATAACTATATTAAATGCAAATAGATTAAATATGCCAATCAAAAGATCATGACAATGAATTAAAAGGAATAATCTAACTATATGGTGTCCAGAAGAATGTCTTTAAATATGATATAAATGACTCAAAAAAGATGGAAAACTATGCAATACAAACGCTAATCCAGACAAACAGGAGGAGCTTTACTAACAGACAGATTTCAGAGCAAAGAAAATTGCCAAAGGCTGAGAGAGCTAGTCCACAATGACTGAAGGGTCAACACAGCAAGAATATAAAGCAATTCTAAACCTTCATTCACCAAACAACAAAGCTTCAAAACATGGGAAGCAAAACTGACGAGATTGAATGATGAAAGAGAAAAATCTATAAGTGTATTTAGAAAGAGCAACACCCTATCCTCAAATAGTAAAGAATAACTAGAAAGAAAATCAGCAATAATATAGAAAAACAGAAAAGTACATTTAACCAAAAGGATCTGATCAGTATTTGTAGAACATTCTACCCAACAATATTAAATATTCTTCTTAGTTGTCCTCAGAATACACATCAAGATAAATTACACCCAGAATTTTTTTGTTTTTTGGTCTTTTTGAGACAGGGTCTCCCTGTAGCCACAACTGGCCTGGAACTCACTATGGAGACCAAGCAGGCCTTGATCTCAAAGAGATCGTCCCACCTCTGCCACCCAAGTGCAGAGATTAAAGACATGTGCCACCATGTCTGGTGACACCCAGAATTTTTAAAAGATTCAAATTGAAAAGGGAGAAATCATTGAGAGTATATTCTTTGACTGTACAGAACTAAAAATCAGTACAAAAGATTATAGGATATTGTATAATACAAAGTACAAATACACAGAGAGTAGAGAAGTCTCTTATCAGTAAACTCCCATCATGACATAGCCAGAAATTCATATGAAAAATTGATGAGCTAGATAGACATCATTAAAACTTACAACTTCTTCCCTGTGAAATACAACACCAAGAGAATATTTGCAAAGATCACATTTGATGAGAGATTGGTAAGATCCTATTGCTGAAGACACCATATACTTTGGTTTTAGGGGATAGGGAAATCAAGTTGGAAATGAGCTGGAAATTTTCTCCCTGCTAGCTAGCTTTATATAGTTACAGAAATTGCTATGCAGGCTGCTGGAGAGAAAAACCATTAATGGTCTTACCCAGCTGTAGACCTTGCCTGCTGCAATACATACCTGCCAGGCAAGGTGTGTCCACTGATGCAATAGTGGCATAGCTGTTATGGATAACCAATCACTTTTTGATTGAATTTGAGGCCTGCTCCACAGGAGGGAATTCATGTGTAGAGCCAAAAAGCTGGCCAAAATCTCATGGCTGGGAAGGTTATAGGCCCTGGGAGAGGAGAATTGCTGCTATTATTTTGCTAAACTGATATATTATCAACCTGCCTTTTAAAATACTTATGTTTATGCTCTCAGTCTTAGAGAAGCTTCTTATTTTGGTGGGTAGTTGGTAATGTAGAGATTCATTGCTGTTCTAAGAATAAGTGACTGTTGAGTGATCAGTCCCAAGTGGGGCATCTATATCACCCCCTCCATTGGCTCAGGGAACATAGTAGAAGAGAGGGCAGAAAGAAGGTAAAAGCTGGAGGATGGGAGGAATGCTACAAAATGCTGCCTTCTGGACATAGCATGGCCATTGCACATCATGAATTCACAGTAGCTGTGATTACCTGCACAAAACTGGCCTGTCAACATTCCATTACGGATAAGGGGGGAGCTGATGAGGTCCCACCACTTCTTGTTAATCTATTGGCAGTTAGTGGTCATTGGAGGAGGGAGAGGTGTTTTCTTCAGTGGTGTAGCCACTGATAAATTTCCTCATCCTCCAGTAAATAACCCCCACCTTCTTATGTAAGCAATCATAATTAAACTCAGTGGGTCACCAGTAAAAGACGTGAAAGTCAGAGAAGGACTTGTTGGGAAAATGAAGAAGTTCATTGGGAGTGGGAGGGGAGAAGAGAGGGTAATGCGGGAGGAATATGATCAGATGCATTATGTAAATGAATGGGGTCAAAGAATAATAAAATCATTTTTTAAAGAGAAAAGAAAAATACTCATCTAAAACTTAAAAACTCTTAAAATCAACAATAATAAAATAATACAAAATATTTAAAAATGGATTAAAGACCTTAAGAGACACCTCACTGAAGAAATACATACAGCAATTAAACACATGAAAATATGTTCCACATCTTAGGATCATGGAAATGAGAATTAAAATAATGAGCAGAATGGGGAGATGCCTCAGTTGGTGTTTGCCACACATGGCTGAAGACCCAAGTTCAGCTCCCCAGCACCCATGTAAAAAGCCAAGTATGGAAGGGTGTACTTGTTTTTGTTTGTTTTCCACAGGGGTTGCATGAGTTTGCAATCCCACCAGCAGTGAATGTGTTCCCTTTTCTCCACATCCTTGCCAGCATTTGGTATCATTTCTTCTCTTGATCATAACCAGTCTGACTGGGGTAAGGTAATACCTTAGGGTGGTTTTCATTTGCATTTCCCTAATTACTAACAATGTTCAACACTTTTTAAGATGTTTCTTAGCCATCTTTATATTTTTTAATATTTTATTTTATGTGTATGAGTGTATTGCCTGCATGTGTGTGAGTGCACCCGTGTTGTGCAATGCCGCAGAGATCAGAAGAGGGCTTTGGATTCCCCTGGAACTGGCTGGAGTTAAAGACGGTTTGTAGCCTCCATGTGGGTGCTGGGAATCAAACCCTGGTCCTCTGCAAGAGCAGTCAGTGCTCTTAACCACTGAGCCATCTCTCCAGCCCCAACCATCTTTATTTTTTTTGATGTGTGCCTGTATGCAGTTTGCAAATGTTTTGTTGAGAATTTTTGCATTTATGCTCATTAAGAATATGGATCTATTGATTTATTGTTTCCTTTTTTGTTGTGTCTTTACATGTTTTTATTTATTTATTTAATTTATTTATTTATTCATTTTTTTAGCATGATACTGGCTTCCTAGAAGGATTTTGGGAGTTCTTCCTCTGTATCTTCTTGAATAATTTAAGTAGTAATTGTTGTAGATCTTCTTTAAATACCTGATAGAATTCTGCTGTAAATCCATCTGGGCCTGAGATTTTTTTAGTCAGGAGGTTCTGTATTACTGTTTCAACTTCCTTGTATGTTATGGGTCTGTTTAAATTGCTGATCTCTTCTTGGTTTAGCTTTGGTGGTTCCAGTGATTTTAGATATTCATTCCTTTTAGGTTTTCAAATTTCATAGCCTATAGGTTTTTAAAAATATTCCTTTATAATGTTCTGGATCTTTTTGATGCCTATTGGGATGTTTCCCCTTTCATTTCTGATTTTGTTGATTTGGAGTTGCTCTTTCTTTCTTTTGGTTAACTGCGCTAAGGTTATGTCTGTCTTGTTAATTTTTCAAAGAACCAGCTCTTAGATTCATTGGTTCTTTGTATTCTTTTCTTTATTTCTATTTCATTAAATTTTGCTCTGATTTTTGTTATTTCTTCTCTTCTGCTGGTTTTAGGTTTCATTTATTCTTGCCTTTCCAGAGTCTTACATTGAAATGTTAAATCATTTATTTGTGTTCTTTCTGAATTTTTTTAATATAGGCACTTAGAGCTATAAACTTCCCTCTTAGGACTGCTTTTAAAGCGTCTCAGAGGTTTTGTTGTGTTGTATTATTTTGTTGAAAATTTTCGCATCTATGTTCATTAAGGATATGGGTCTATAGTTTTCTTTTTTGGTTGTGTCTTTACCTGGTTTGGGTATTAGAGTGATGTTGGCCTCTAGCTGCCTTAAGCTGTGCCTGTGTTAAAGAATGAGGAGAAAATTAATGCCTGAATATAACTCAATAATAGAGTACTTGCCTAGCATATGTAAGACCCTGTGTGCAATCCCCAGGATTAAAAAAATATTTGTGGCCTGGAAAAAAATAAATGTAAGAAATTGTACTCTGAGCCACAATGAATCTTAATGTTCTTGAATTTGCTCTTGAATATTAAAGATAAAACAAAGAAACTGGGGCTGGAGAGATGGCTCAGCGGTTAAGAACACTGGTTGCTCTTGCAGAAGACCCAGGTTCAAATCCCAGCACCCACATGGCAGCTAACAACTGTCTGTAACTCCAGTCCCAGGGGATCTGACAGCCTATTCCGATCTCCATAGGCATAGCACAACACGGGTACACTTACTTACAAGCAGGCAATACATGCATACACATGATATAAAAATAATAAATAAAATTTTTTAAAAAAAGAAAACCCAACTTTGACATCCTTGCTCTGTCAGGAATAGAGTCACTCTGCCAAGAAATCATATTGAAGCAGAAAGTGCTTTAGTCAGTGGCCCCACAGTTTGGTCACAATACTAGGTCAAGTTCACTCTACAAGGACAGTCTAAATACCGACTTTGCTTCCTGCTAGTCAACACCTGTTAGGCCAACATGGTGAGTTGTAAGCTATGAGCCTTGGAGCCATAGGGACTGGGCCTTGCATCACCTCTCACATTTACAAGTCCTGTGGTACTGGGACAGTCAGCTAAGCTTCCTGGGCCTTGAATCTTTTTCTTGTAACAGAATGATACTTTCTACCAAGATTATGAGGAATAGATATAAAGTATATAATTAGAACTGGCTGTATTATAACTGTCAATGCCTGCTCCTACTATAATTACTTTGGTCTATGTTATGCTGTATTCCTATCTGGTTTATCCCTCCAACTGAACTCTGACTCCTGCCCGAATCTCTGTCATCCCCACAGCCTTTCAGATAACATAGGGGCTAAGTAAAAATATTGTTGACAATGAAGATTCTGTAAGTAGAATGAATGAGAGGCAATAAATCATGCTAAAGTTCCTTTAACATGGTGCATACAAGTTTGAGACATTGGTGACTTAGGGAGGTGGGTAAAATACAAGTTCTCTATGCACACCTGCCACCCTGACATATTCTGATTCAGTTGGCAGAGAGTTTTTAAGAAGCTCTCTGGGCAATTATAATAATCCAGGTGGTACATGTCCTGGTCACGTTTAAGGAAACCATGCTTTTTAGTAGATATGCCTCTG
Organism: Nannospalax galili; assembly: GCF_000622305.1. Lineage (NCBI taxonomy): Eukaryota > Metazoa > Chordata > Mammalia > Rodentia > Spalacidae > Nannospalax > Nannospalax galili. The sequence goes on along the minus strand of NW_008357637.1, from coordinate 5,487,325 downwards.
TCATGCCTAGTACTCCACTGTAAAGAGATGGTTACATAAGGCAGGAGCTGATGATCACTGAAGGGAATATTTGATCTGCAGGGTCACTCAAAAGATCTACTTTATAACCGAGGTGCCAGGCAGTTATTATAAATCTAATCAAAACTTACTTTTCAGAAGTCAATTAACACATTTTATGTCCTAGTTATCATAGC
>NW_008357637.1:5466965-5487083 GCF_000622305.1 Nannospalax galili | reverse complement strand
GCTGTCTTTTTGGCTCTGACTTGCCTTTTGAAGAGGAAACAGAAATGGAAGAAAATATCCACTGGGCATTGGACTACAAATGCATTTTCCTGCAGCAGCACATTAATTTATAAAGGCAACTGCACTGCATTATGCATGGAGTCCGCCTTACTGGGTCCCTAAACTGAGATCTCTGAGTGAAATATTTCTTTTCTCTAGCTACCATGATTTATGGCAAAGACTTAAGACCAAAATCTTTGTACTTTCTCAGCATATTATCTCTAAAGTACTTGTTTTTAATATTAGGAAGAAGTGGTACAAATTTAAGAACATAAGAATTAGTGCAAGAGTCATAATGGCCTTCCAATATTTAAGGAAAATTTAGAAATAGTAAAATAGATTTCTAACTTCATGAGAATGAGTAATATTGAGAAGAACTATTATTTACTTTTGATTTTCACCCAAAGATTTCAAAACATTAATAAAGAATAATGCCCATTTCAAATAGAAATATTTTTAAAGGAAGGGCATATTTACTAATGTGAACCTAATCATTTTTATGTCATTCCCCCATTCTTATATTATTCATAAACTGATTCTTATTAACATACGAATTATCAAAAATAAATATGAAATGAGCTTACCAGAAACTACAGTTCCTTGGAAGCTATTAGTATACCACATATGTATTCTGGAATTCAGTGGAAATCAAGTGTCTCTGATACTACTATGGGACCTACAGGGAAATAAATATAGCCAACCACTTGTTAAATCTCAAACATTTCCCACCCTGAGAATATGAAAAAGAGGGCTTTGGGAGGAACCCCCACCCCGTATTCTTAGATTTTGATTCTATTCCAACCCTTTAATAATTACGGTATTACAAAGATAAAGGGTAAAAGTCACAAAGTGCTGGCTGGGGCATTCCAGGGCACGAGAAAGCTTGGCGCCATTTTTATAGTTATGCCTGTTAAGATTTAATAGATGGAAAGTTTCATTAGTGAGCTGCACTGCAATTAACTTCAAGGAGGTTCCAGACTACTGTATGCTGCTGTTACTCACAGAAAACTGTTTAGATTTCCCTCTTGAAGGGGTGTAATGGATGTGCAATATTTCGGGGATGAAAAACTAGTAAGAGACACCAATTTTAAAAGTGCAGTGTAGGGGCTAGCCTTTTCTTAACACAGAACGCATGGTAAGAATGAGCCTTTATTCTTCAATGGACATTTCAGTTGTTGATTTGAACTAAGATGTTTTTATGTGCAGTATTATTAGTGTATGAAATGCTTAGAATAAGGTCCCCTTCTCTCTGTCTAGCTCAAAAAAATTGCATATTAGGGGACTGGAGAAATGGGTCAGTGGTTAAGAGCACTGACTGCTCTTGCAAAGGACCCATATTCAGTTCCCAGCATCCACATGGCAGCTAACAACTATTCATAACTCCAGTTCTAGGGGATCTGACACCCTCTTCTGACCTCTGTGAGCATTGCATGACATAGATGCACTTATACACATGCAGACAATATACTCATACACATAAAATAAAATAAAATAAAAATAATAAATACAATTTTATTTTTCAAGAAACCATATTCTAATGAAATTGCAGCTATGTTAGAAACTACTTCTCTAAATCAAAACTCTTCCCGAATGCCATCTAATATAAAATGTTTGCTATGAACTCTAACAAAGGTGACAAAATGCCAGAGAGTAAAAGGTATAGAATACAATGACCTGCTTTTCTCCTGGAGTTGGTTAAATTCCAGCTTCTGGAGCTTTGTGTTCAGACCTTATAGAGAAAGGCAACAGTTTGCAGACTGTACCTCAATAGAGATAATGTTGTGGTTCCCCTTAAACTGTGTCAAATAAGGTTATCCATCCTTGAAATACTGCACCATCCAAGTCTGATGTCTTTGGTAGACTCTCTACCAATCACTGTATTGAATTTCTGTATTCTGCTATGATATAGCTAAATGTTACGGTCCTCATTGTTACATTTTATTGTATTAAATGGCAGACTGGCATGGCTTTTTTAATGACTTGAAGAACAAAACCTGCACTTTATGGCTTTTAAAATCTGTCTTGATACTTTTTCCACTCTTACAACTTTGTTGCCCCCTGTTATTTTACATATGTTTCCATGAATAGGCTGCAGACTTCAAGTGTGGTAAGCATGTAACCATGATAAACACTTTCAGAGACATGTTAACTTTTTCAGACTAGAGGATACATTTGGTGTCTGGAAAGAATAATTTAGTTTGACAAACTGCTATGGAGTACCTAAAAGACTAGAGTTTTCATGCAAAGGAATTATCCCTTGGACCATTATATTTGTTGCTGACTGAGCAGCACAGATTAATCCACTTATAACTCTGCTTGAGTGAAAAATCTGGAAGTGAGTGACCTATGATTTTTATCTATCTTATATCATCATACAGCAATACTCTGTCATGAAATGGTGGCGATGAAGGGCTGGTCTGTCTACAAGTCTGAACTTTCTGACGGTGATTTGTCGCTGAAGTACTCTCTCTTCCACAGGAGATGATTCTCTGCAAAGTTCTAAACTTCTTTATTTTATGTCCTTTTAAAATTCATTAGATCTGTGACCACAGAGTTGGCTCAGCAGTTAGGAGCATTTTCCACTCTTGTAGAGGACCCAGGTTCAGTTTCTAGCACCTTCATGGCAGCTAACAACCATCTGTAATTCCAGTTCCAGGGGATCTGACACCCTCTTCTGGCCTCCTCTGGCATTGTACATATGTGGTGCACTTACATGCAAGCAAGACACTCATACACACAAAATAAAACTAAATCAATTAAAATTTTTTTTAATTCATTACATCTTACAACACCATGTCACCAAATGTGACAGACATAGGGAGATTGGTAACCATCATAACAGGAAACCATGTTTAGAGAACCTGCAAACTGCTTACTTTCTGCCCCAAGAAGTTACAGGACGAGACACAGAGCCTGGTGGAGGGACTGCAGCAGGACAGCACCCAACATCTTTTTTGAATGCTTTGTTATTCTGCACATTGGTGTACTTTAATGTTTAATAAGGCAGGTCCTGTTTCTTGGAAAACTTTTAGTTTATTTCTAAGACAACCACTAAGTCTTAGGTGAAGATCACATAAGACTTTTAGAGATGCTTATATGGGTTTTAAGTATTTTCAGTTGGTTTTAGTTTTGTGTCCTTGAACACCAGCAGCACATTCTAGGGATTTGTGAAGCGTTACATGATATTTCTTTCCATTCCTTGTGACATGGTGTTTAGAACAGGGAACCAGAACTGGAGCGGGAGAACTGAGTTCCAACCTCAGGTGCCGGGCTCTTTGAAAGATGCTGCACATTCTTGAACTTCTCCGTTAGTCAGCAGGCTTGTTTATCAATTCGCTCACAGGAAGGTAGTTAGGCTTAATTAATCTTTAAAATGGAGGTAGTAGTCTAACATGATCAGCCCTGGTTTGTGGTGTGTCAAATGGAGGGCTGCATTTCGCATCTTTAGCTTTCTTTTATTGGTCTACATGCTCATCAGAAGAAGCATTTAACTTTTTATAAGCAGGGACAGCATAATATACAATACTACTAAGCCTAATATTCAAGAATGTTTTCATATGTGCCTTAGTATTAATTAGGGAACAGTTCTTGTTTGACATGTTTACTTTTAATTCTTAATAGGTTTCCAAGTGGGGTAATACAGTAAGTATCCAGAAAAACCAACAATTATCTAGTCTAAAGAGCTTTGTATTTCACTGTAAAAATTAAAATTGTGTTTTCATTCTACTCATATTAACCTTTTCTTATCCATATTAGCTAAAGGTTAACTTGTTCTTGCCGTTTTTATGAAGTGAGAAGCAGGAACTGCGTCTCTTATGAAAGGAAGCACGGGAGTGCCAAGCATTCATCAGAGATTGAAATTAGAAGCGACTGCGATATTAAGTTAGAATGTAGTTCATTGTACAAACCCAATTTGAACTTTTGTAGGTGCTGATATTAGGAAGAGTGAACATAATTGCTTATACGAAAGGTACCTTCGTTTTCTTCCACACCATGCTGATACCCGTGGAAGCAGAGCTCTGTGACTTTCAGTGAGGAAACTGCATCTCACCGAGTGGGTGTTACCACCCTCAGGCCCTGGAGTGGGGTAATGGGTTTTAAGTGTTGTCAGATGACCAAGGAGAATCCCTGCTTCTTTTTCTTTTCTTTCACAAAATGTTCTGGCTTCACTACTGCATGATTGAGTAGCTAACTCTGCTTCTTTCTCTGCCTCACACAATTGTGCAGTATAACCAAGGAAATATGACAGGTGTCTTTGCAACATGGCAGAGTGCAAAAGGACTGCTGGATTTCAAGATCTCATACCACGAGTGTTTGGGAAGGGGACGCAAACCCTGAAAAGACAGGAAGGGGCTGGTGGTTGGTTTTCTGAGATTTGAAAAGCAAGGTTTCCCACAGTGGTACCTTCTATCAAGAATCTAAGGAAACAAAAATGGGGAACAACTCTCGGGGTTTCTTTATAAGTTGACTAGAAACGTTTTTAACCACTCCTAAAGAAAAAAGTTTATGAAAAAGAACCTCAATGTTTTTCAGCACGTCTCCATCCTGTGAGGCGGAGCAATTGCTAGAATTTGTTCCATAATTTCTAAATGAATGAACAGAAATAAGAAAGGTATTATACTATTTTATGCTGAATTAACCTCCTATATACTGCTGAAGATCTGTCTCTGGAGACATATCATAAAAGCTAAACACTTTTCCCACTGTGGAGTGCACTGCTAAAGAGCATTTCGCATTTTACTATTTGAGTGTAAAATTACTAATCAAGTGTAGAAAATGACCAGAAGAAAACAAGAGAAAAAGAAACATTGAAACATTCTAAAATATTACTAAGTTTTTACTGAATACTTTTCCTTGTCTTCTTTTCCCTCACTTCTGAGGACAAGTGCCTTTCAAAGAAGACAATCTGTTCAGAGCACTGTAAGAACCATGGTGAACAGTAGTTGTGTATGAACAAATTATATCTCGCCCAACAGGCAAAACTTCTCTTATTATTTTTTGTTTTCTCTTTGTTTTTCTTGAGGCGCTGAGGCTTGAACCCACAATCCTCTGCATGCTATGCAAGCACTCTAACCACTGAACTACCCTCCAGTCCCGAGTTTCTATAAAAACATCATAGTTTCTATAAAAACATTATTTATTTCAATAAAGGCCAAGCCTCTTTTAAGTTTCAGACTGTTTCTCTATTAAAAAATTGTTTCCCTTCCTGCAACACAAAATTAACCATCCTAGAAATTAAGAAGCATAAGTGAGTTTATGTCTGATTTTTAATAAACATAATTTTTTGAAGGAACAGAGAACATGCATGAGTATCTGGCTCATAAGCAGTCATCTGGAGGGCATTCCACAGGTCCCTGTTAACTTCCAACGCTCCTCTGAAGGGCATATTGAGAACCTCTCTTTGGGGGAGAAGTGGCAATCAAGGCCTTTGTATTGTGCTTTGAATTCCTTCTTGCTAGCCAGGCAGGCTTCTGATCTGTGTCCTTCTCTCCTTCTGATCCCTCTCCTTCATGAGGCAAGGAAACCCTGAGAGATTTAGGGACTAACACTGGGCTTGCTCATTATTACGAAAGAAATCCCAGGCCCTGGAGTCAGATTTTTCACATCCAGATCACAATCCTACCACTCAGAATGCCTTTTTTTCTCATCTGTAAAATGGGGATAGTAGTATTTTCCGTCAAGTAAGCATTTTGTAAAGACTAGATACATTAATATATACAAACGATTAGTAATAGTAGCCAGTAAAAGTAAATACTAAAGAAATGCCAGTATTATTGTTGCAGTTATTATTCTTTCAAAGGCTCTTCTCTGAGCTTGCTTGGCAGTATTACACCTTATGTATAACCCAGTCGGGCAATTTTTTTAAAAAGCAATTTGTGCTTTATTATCAATGTTTCCTTTGGCACTAAAGACCCCTCAAGGTAGGGACCAGCGAATGGTATCTTGTTGGTGGGTTCTTATTTTAACACAGTGCTCCATATGTCATTGAATAAATGAAAGAATCCATGGATGAATGGATACATGCCCACTATGCTTGCCCTCCAATGCCAGTTCCCTCCTCCTTTCTTGAGCACTTCAAATTTTAGCAGAGCATATGGCTATCTGGCTAATGTTCACACTCCCTTTAAGCTAGATGTGGCCATGAGAGGGGGTTTGACAATGGTACCAAATGGAAATGTATGGTGTTCCATTCCTGCATAATGTTCTCAAAGGAAAGAGACAGAAAGTACACTTTCTTTTTTATATCCACACCTTCATGGAATTGGACACAATGGGGAGCTCTGAAGCAGCCATCTTGGGCCAGAATTGGGCAGCACTGGCCAAGGGTGATGCTCCTTAAGGATGGCAGAGCAGCAAGATATAGCACACCCTGGTTCCTTAGTGATATGGAGCTCCTGGACCAACCCTGGACTGTGATGTGAGAAACCAGATTCTCTTATAAGAGCACTGTCTATTGTCGTTTGTTTGGATAACAGGTAACCTTATTTCCCTAGCTAGATCTGTTTCCTGTATATTGTCTATATTAGGGTTCTCTAAAGAAACAGAACTGATAAAATGAATATATATATATATATATGGATTTATTGTATTAGCTTACAGGATAGAGTCTGAGTAGTCCAACAATGACTGCACCACACTGGAGAGACTGATAATCATTATTTTCTCAGTCCATAAATTGAGATATCTCAGAAGCCCCAATCTGGCACCAAAGGCCTGATGGATCTCTGGAGATCTGCTAGTCTTCAGTCTACATTAGAATCTGAGGAATTGGCTATAGCAATGAGACAAGCTCACCAGTGACAGAGAAGGCAAATGACAAAAAGCCAGAATTCCCTTCTGCCATGGCCTTTTATATAGGCTGCCATCAGAAGGTAGCACCCACATTTAGTATAGGGCTTCCAGCTTCAGATGATCGAAGGTAGCACCCACATTTAGTATAGGGCTTCCAGCTTCCTCTCTCTCTCTCTCTCTCTCTCTCTCTCTCTCTCTCTCCTCTTTCTCTCCCAGTTAATCCCAGATCCAGTCAGCTTGACACCCAGGATTAGCCATCACACTGTCCTTAGGGAATTTACTTAATCCCTACCTACCCTTTGAGAATCTTCTAATGTTGATACTATTGATAAAACTAGATGTGCATTACATTATTACAGATGATTAGAACTGAGCAAGTGAATTAAATACAGCAATCAAAGCTTTGCTTTTTAAATAATCATTGAACCTTGTTATCACTCTATTCCCAGTTGTGTGATGGTTGCTCCAACTGGTGATGGAGGCCCAGGGATAAAGGATTGGACAAAACACTTCGTGACAGGACTGAGGCCAGGGAGCAGTGCTCATCTACAATGTGTTTCTACCCTACTCAAACCTCGGGACATTCAAAGACAGAGCTTTACTCAGGCAGCTCCCCTCATTTTAGGAAAATAACTTTTCTCTGCAGCCCATGGCCTGCTTGGCCAGCATTGTGCTTGTCCTGGATATCAACATCAACAGAGGCAAAGCTAGAGCCTTTGACACCCTCATCCAGGCATAAGGAACTCCTGATGACTTTCTAAGCAAGATCTAAGGAAATTAGCACTGTTTGAATCTCTGCATCAAGAATTGAGGTCTGATGTGATTGCTGTGAGTTGACCAGCCTTCTGGTATCAACAAAACTTTGCCCAAGAGATGTATCAAGACACTGTTCCAGTGATTTTCATTATGAGGGATAATTTCTGTGGGATAAGGAAAAGAAGTAGCTACAACCCACAGTCATTTCTGGGAAAATGTAGAAAGTGTGCTGAAACATGAGGATGGAGAGTCACAGATACCGTTTCAATACTTATATATTCTGTTGCTGTGATAAAATATCCTGATACAATGTAACTTAGAAAGGGCTTTAGTTTGGCTTACAGTCCCAAAGTAATAGACTCCATAATGATGGGGAAGATGTGGAGGCAGGAGCAGGAAGTTGGTTAACTATATTTTCATCCAGAAGGAGAACAGGAAGTAGAGCAAGGAGATAAAACCTCAAAGTCCATTCTCAGTGATGAACTTCTCCAGCAAGGCTACACTTCCTGAAGGTTCTATAACTTCCCCAAACAGTGCCACCAACTGAGGACCAAGTTTTCAAATACATAAGCCTATGGGGGACATTTCTCACTAAAACTATCACAACTGTTGATTGTGATACACAGCCTGATGCATTGTCAAAAACCAAATACATCATGTTAAAGCTTATGATGAACCAAGCATCTTAAATAGTTCTGCTTAAAAATGGAGCTGAAAATTTAAGTATCTAAAACCTATTTCTAACACACAGGGTAAAAATGTAGAAACAATGGAGAAAATGATTATTTTTCACAAGAAAGGTTATTTATTGTATTTCAGCATTTTAGCATGTGGCTCTAAATATTAAAATGCACATGGCACATTCTTGATATTCAAGTAACTGCACACATAGAAGGAGAATTCAGATGGATGTGTCTCAGCCCTTCTGTGTATCTGTCTCCTCATCAGGGCCACGGAGTCTCTGCTTGTCTTTATTGCTATGCGTGTGCAAGTTACTTAACCTCTTGAGGCCTCGGCACTCAAAACTGTTGAAGGGCCACAGTAACTGTACACAGGAGAGCACAGACTACATTGTGTAATACATAAAGATGATATTTCCAAGTAGGAAAGCCTCAATACGTGTTGCAGTTTCGTTTTCTAAATATTTTATTTATTATTTTTATTTTATGTATGCGTGTATTGCCTGCATATAGGTAAGTGCACCTGTGTCATGCAATGCCTGCGGAGGTCAGAAGAGGCTGTCGGATCCCCTGGAACTAAAGTTACAGACAGTTGTTAGCTGCCGTGTGGGTGCTGGGATTTGAACCAGGTCTTCTGCAAGAACAACCAGTGTTCTTAACCACTGAGCCACCTCTCTAGCTCCTGAAGTTTCATAACTATTACTAATCCAGAAGTAGCCTCTGCCATAGCTGCTGGGTTTGAGGAAGTTTTAGATGTAGTCACATGGTTACATTGAACTGTGTGGCATCCTTTTACAGGAGGACAAACTGGGCCTGAAGTGAGATCGTCACTTTGCAGATGAAATGTGGTTCCTCTAGTGAAAGGTGGTGCACATATGGGCTTGTGGTTAGAACTGTAACTGATGAGTTACCATGTTAGAATCGTAATCACTAAAAAGAATACTTCCAAGTGGTCTTAAAGAAATGTCATGTAACATTTATTAGACTCATCACAACAGGGACACCTCCCACTCGCTTTGATTTAGTGACATTACTTCTGGTTAAAAGCCTTAGGTAAGGCCACACACAGTGGCTGGTGATTTGGATAATTAGAAGGAATGGCAGAGGCCTGTCTCTTTACAAGGAAGTTAGCAGTGACATGCAATTAAAGCACACCATAGGGGGAGGCTGGGTAGCTCTAAGGATTTCAGTAGATTGGGTCAAATCAAACAACATTTATAAAATTCCCTGTCTTCAGAAAGGATTTCTGCTTCTCTGTGTAACAAACGATTCCAGAGTAGCTGTGTTAATTTACATAAGCAGAAGAACTATTTAACTCCATGGTTACTTTTCTCATAATTTACAGGAGCACACAGGCCAGTGGCTTCAGCAGTTTATCCTCTGAGGCATCATTGTTGCTTCATTATGATTTGGTGTGGGGTCTTCTGCTTTAAAAAAGACACTTCTATCTCCAGTATCTCTTATCTATTATGATCCTGATGACTGTAAGAAAGGGAAGCAAGGAATTGTAATGAAGCCAGTTTCAAACAAAGACATGAAAACTGAGCTCAGATAAGGCATTATCAGTTTATTTATGGTAGAAGCAAGATTAACACTCAAACCATGCATGGAAATTAGATAAACAAAAAGCACATTCTTACTTTCTACCCTTTCCAAGAGCAAAATTTTCTTTCTCTACCTGGGACATGGCAATGGAGGTCAGTGTGTGGAAGAGAATACGCTGAAGGTTCCAGGCCTTGACTTGAGAAAAATGGGCATATGCACACCTGCACGTGTAAAAACTTTGTGTTCCTCTTCAGGCCATCTCCTCAAGTCTGACTGGGTAGTGGAACAGTGTGTATGGCAAGACGCTAGGCAGGGCTTGTCTCCAGCTGTGCTGTGGCACCTGGCCCTCAGAGAGGAAGGAGGAAGGAAGCAGAAGTCTTAGCTCTTACTCAGTGCCAGGTGCTGGGTGCTATATGCATTGTATGGATTTAAATACTGCAGCAACCTGGAAGGTATTTGTATAAGATACAGTGTATAGATGAGGACGGCAAGAATACCTGAGCAGGATTTGAAACCACGTACACTTTCACCCCTAAGCTGCATGACCTCCCCAAGCATAAACTATGTGCTGCTGAAGAATGATTTCCCTGGTAATTGGCCAAGCTTGTGTGTGGTGGTGGTGCTGGGAAGGTAGAGAAGGGGGTTCTAGAAGCCCTTTCAGCAGCAAGGGTTCCTTGGGGAAATTGTGTTCTTAAGGTGATGGGTTGGAACTGTTAACAACAGTAGAAATGTGAAGTGTGAAAGTGTTCAGACACAGGAATGAAAAAGAACAGGGCAGCATCCATTGGGTGGTCCTTTTCCCTTGGGATAGATGTTGGATATTCAGCTGTTGCATTAATTTTTATGTCTTCCATGCTGTTTTCTTGCTGACTTGGCAAATGACTCACAAAGTTACTGAAATGGCTTGAGTAAACGCCTTGTGGGTAGAGCTAGGGCTGGTAGAAAGAGAAGGGAAGTCCCTACATTTGGAGTTTCCTGAACCATAAATAATGGCTGTGTTACCATTCCCAGCAATATGCTTCTGACATTAATTAACTTTTATGGAAAGCTATGGTGTTCATGGCTTTCACCTCTCCCTGCTCTTGATCTATGTGGTGTTATGTGGTGCAGACAGCAGTGCTCACAGATGGGATTTGTCTGACAGGGGAATCTGAATTAGTCTGATGTGAAATGCCTGCTAATATATAGCATGCTCCTGTGTTGGGTGGGTGGGAAGAGAGAGAGCAGTAAGGTCGCTCATGCCATTCCTTCTGATTATTTTTCCAGCATCTGTGCGTAGGATCAGAATATCCTATTCTTTGTAAAATTAAAATGTAAGTGCCAAGATTTTTTAGATTTTTCCAATTTTGTTGGGAGTACATACTCTTAGTCTAAAGATCCAGGGGTGCTCTCCACTCAAAGTTGGAAGAATCTAGGGACACAGGCTCTTCCCAATCATCAGGGTCAAACACAGGACTGTAGCAGAGAGACTGAGTCCACCTTTTTGAGATGAGTCATCATCCAGTGCTAACAATCCTGCCAGAAAAGTACCACTTGTCTTAACCCAAAATCTCCCTGCATGGTTTCTAGATGGGATTTAAAGAAAAAAGACATCAATATCCATCAGATTCGCCAATAGGGTTTATTATAGAATATAGTGCTAGGCCCTACCCTCGAGGATTCTGATTTGGTAGGTCTGAGAGGAGCCTGGGAATTTGTACCTGAAAAAGGTCCCAGGTGATGGTGATGCTCCTGGTTCAGGGATCAAACTTTGCAAAGCACTGCTTTAGATTACGATTAGAGAGGCAGCAGTCAGCAGCATGGGCTTGGCAGTCAGAGAGTCTGGGATTGGAACCCTGTTGTAGTGATGTGGATGTTCAGAAAAGTTGGCAAGCCTGGGCTTCCTCACCCACAGAAAAGGGATGGCAAATTTTGTCTGGTCTGCTTTGATTTGGTTTGGTGAAGAGTAAATGAGGATATATGTAAAGTGCTTGCCCAGGATCAGGCACATGCAGATGACATAATAGATGCAATAATAGACGCGACCTCGCCTGGTGATAAATTCTGCCTCTTCATGCCAAGTCACCAGAACTGCTGACCCTCGTGTTAGAGCAAAGACACCTACTGAGGAGAGTCTCTTTTGAAGTCAAGAAGCTCAGAGGAAATGTAAGTGAAAAAAATCCATCAGAGACCATGGAGCTAGATTCTTCAAGACTTTCTGTTTTGTTATGGAAAAAAAAAAAAAGCAAGAAGATCCATTTTGCATTGAACAATGAGATGCCAAAGAGATGCAGATGAAGAGGCCTGAGTAAAAATGGGAATTCCAACCTGTGAAAACTATTAGCATGCCACACATAAGAAATTCCAATAAGATGCTGTACATTCAAAGCTGAGCAGAACATGTTTTCTAAATGGGGTTTGAAAGTGAAAGAATGAGTAGGTAAGCCATGAAAAGCAGTGTACATCAAAGGAATGTATATATGGTAATAAGGGTTCTACAGAGACGTGAGGCCAAAAAGTGTGTGTGTGTGTGTGTGCATGTGTGTGTGTGATGTGATGTGATTGTGAAGGCTGAGAAGTTCCACAGCCAATAAGCTAAGATGCAAGAAAACTTGATGCTCAAAAGTCCACGAACCAGAGCGTCAGTGTTGGTGATACTGATTTCAACCTGAATTGAAGGCCAGAGAAGAAGTGCTGCAGCAGAATCCATGCTCTGCTCAGGTAGAGAGGACTGAACCTTTCCTGCCTTTTTGTTCTATTGTGGCCTCCATGGATTAGATGACCCCACTACCACCTTGGGGAGGGTCACCTACTTTACTCAGTCCGCCAATTCAAATGCTGATCTAGAAACAACCTCATAGATATACCAAAAACTGATGACCTACTATCTGGGCAAAATAAAATTAACTATCACAATGTGAGATGTGTATTTGCAAAGATACTATGTGTTGGGGGCAATTATGGAACAAGTAATGTTTACTATCCTCAAGCCAATCTACCCGTCTCTACCTATTTCTCACTCTTCGATGGCCTCTTTACTCAGTGGAGTAATTTTTAACTTTCTGTCTTTCTCAAGCAGCACCCCACTGACTAAAACATTCCCAAGAAAGGATTTGCAACATTAATTGGTAGCTCAGTGTAAAATTATATCCTAAACGTAGCCTCTCCCTTTGACAGAATTTTCCAAACTCTGTTTCTGGGGACTATGAATCCATGATTAAGGAAAAATCTTCACTAATTAAACATACATTTAAGGATCTGAGGAGTCCTAAAGTTTAAAAGTTGTTTTTTTGTTTTTTTTTTTTAACTCAGTGATTTAAAATATACCCTTTGAAAAGTTTTTCTGTCTTTCAAAACATTTTCCTAATGAACTAATATCACTTTTACAACAAGATAAGAATCAAATTATATATTTATATATAACTAAAAAATGAGATTTAGGTCATCAAATGTAGCTTTGTTGTTGTTTTACTTTTTTCCTGTTTCACACTCCTCTCATTTCTCCAAAAGAACTAAATATGACATGATATTATGTTCTAGAAAAAACTCTTGATCAAACATCTTCTTTGAAATGATAGCTGAGTGTGGTTTGTTTAATTGCTGAATGCCTCAGACACTCACCCAGCTGGAAACCTTCTTCATCCTGGTAACAGACATGAGCCATCCAGGCATCTTTGTACAATGAACTGCTCAACTTGATTAGTCAAGAAGAAAATCAGTCAAACCCTGGGACATTAAAGGCTTCCAGTAGTCTGGGTCACCACTGATCTGGGAACCACATTCAGGTTTGCTTTTTCAAGCTCAAGTACAGATCATAGACATAGGGCTGCATTTATGGTCAATGACTCGCAGTTTTTCTGAGAAAGAGTCTTTTTCTCACTGAATCAGGTCCAGGATCACTTTTACAGACACATCCATATCTTCTAGGACGCTCAGTTCCATTTCTAAGAAGTGCTAAAATGTTTCAGTAGAGGCACAGTGTGTCTATGGTCCGCATTCTTCTCGACTAGAAGCACCTGATATTGCTGTATTTTGAGGCTAACCAAGGTCCCAACATTATCTGTTATACTGTCTTTGAAAAAAGATAAAAATTTGTTAAAATCAGACCAGAAAGCAATCTATGTCCAACATTCTAGAGAACGATCTATACAGTTGAACCTGATATCCTTTAGCAATTATATTAGTTACTTAGTGTCACTGTGACCTAATATCTGACAGAAACAACTACAGGGAATAAAGCTTGATTTGAGCTCAGAGTTTCAGAAAGTTTCAGTCCATCAGGGCATGACAGAACAGCCCAAATATGGTAGTGAGAGCACCATGATAGAGGTTGTTTTATGGCAAATCAAGAAATCCAAAGAATGGCAGGAACCATGCGCTAGGTACAACCTTCAAAGACTCGCCACTAGTGGCTTACTTCTGCCAGCTAAGCCCCACCCCCTAAAAGTTCCACAGCCTCCCATGAGGGGCATTTCAGATTCAAGCCATAACATAGTAAAGAGACACTACAATGCTTGACTTTCTTTGGTGGACATGAAATTGAATGATAATTGGATAAATGTTCATCCAGACAAGCAAAGAAAATGGATTTTTGCCTCTTGTGTGCTGGAGGTCATGATTACACCCAGAACTTCTGGAGGGCTGCCACTCCAGATGACAGACTGTATAGGTTTTCCTGGGCAGGGGTCAAAGTCAAGCTGAAGGCAAGAAGTATGTAGGAGATGCTCTTCTTACCGGTCCAGATCACTGATGAATAAGCACAAGAATTGGTAGGAGTGAGTTTATTAAAAATGTCATTTCTCACTGGAAAAACTATTTTTATTCTTAAGAAATTTGGAAACTGAATTTAAAATTCATCATCCTTAACTGTTTTATACAGTGAGTTCTTTAGTGTAAAATTGTCTAGTATCTCCTTTCAAAAATGGAACATTGAGGTGATGGGGAATGAGGGCTGGATGATAGAACATTCTGTCAATAACTGTACATGTTGGAAACTGTCACGCACAGCAGCAGAGACTATCCTGCACCTTTGCTCAACACCAGTGACAGGCCCTGGTTATTTGGCAGACCATATGCTGATCTCTCCTGCCCATGGCTTGCTGTCTCTCAGTCCTCTCAGCAAATGATCCTGGTAGGAGAAATCTCTAGTACAAGAATTTCAAATAATAAGATATTATTATTTATACTGCAACATTATAAGACATGAGAGTAATAACAGCCACATTTATATGTCTGGCCTATTCTCAATCTGTTTCTCAGAAAGAAAAACCAACATTCAAATACCAGACTGTCTGGTTCAAAACCAGATACAGGATGACTCTGTTCACTAAACCCTTACTGGCTGGCAAATGCTGTGGTCTTTGCTTTTATGTGTATTGTCTTATTTAGTCTTGGCAATAATTCTGGGAGTATGAGTCCTGCCAGACTGACAAGGAAGCCAACACTCAGAAATGTGAAATAACTGTTGGCACCAACCCACTAATTTTAAGAACAGTGGTGTGAACCCAGAAGAGCTAATCTACATTTTAAATTTTCCTTTATATTTTATGCAATAAAATGATTCAGGATTTTCTAAAATCTGTCATCAAGCTCTTCCTTGGTGTATTTCTAGATATGGAACATTTCAGAACCCATTAGCAACTTGCCATCTTAGAAAGCATGATGCCTACAAAAGTATTGAAAAAGATATAAAGAATATCATCAATAATCAACTGCTGGGGCTGGAGATACAGTTCAGTTAGCAGAGTGCTTGTGTAGCATGCATAAAGCCCTAGGTTGGATCCCCAGTATCATATAAACAAGGCATGGTAGCCCACCTGTAATCCCTGGGAGACAGAGGCAGGAGGATCAAATATTCAAATTCATCCTCAGCTACATAAAGGCCTCGGGGTCAAACTAGACTACATGAGACCCTGTCTCAAAAATAAAATAAAATAAAATAAAATAAAATGCTGATAAACTTGAATGGAGCCACATTTTATAAAAATAAATTTTCCAACAAGGCCATGAAAGATTAATTTCAGGCTTTGATAATGAGCGGTATGTGCCTGTGGCTTTGTGTGTGTGTGTGTGTGTGTGTGTGTGTGTGTGTGTGTGTGTTGAGATCACCCTGTCTGACCTAGAAACCACTATGTAGGCAAGACTGGCCTTGAATTTGCACCAATCCTTCTGCCTCTTGTCTGCTTCCAAATACTGTAATTATAGACATGCCTGCCACATTGGTTGTCTACATGTCTTGGTCTAAAGCCACCTCTGGATCTCAACTTATTAAGAACCTGCTTGGGCTGGGTACGATGGTGCATGCCTTTAATCCCAGCACTCGGGAGGCAAAGGCAAGCAATCTCTGTGAGTTCAAGACCAGCCTGGTTTACATAGCAAATTCTAGGCCATTTGGGGCTATAGGGAGACCCTGTCTCAAAACAAAACAAAATAAAAACCTGCTCAGTTTGAGTTGCCCACTGGCTACTAGATGCCTAGTTTGCTTAGATTTTCAGGTTCTTTCTTATTCTTCTCTTAAAGATTTCAAGTGATTTGGTAAAGGAGATGAAAAGAATGGAGAGACACTGATACTTTCATCTTTCAAAGCCAGTGCTCAGGGAGATTGTATAATGGTTTCCAGGTTAGAGGTTCTTCTTACGGTGTGAATGTGTTAGGTTTTGATTCCTAGAACTGTGTAGTTCATTTCTTCCCAGAGAGTTTCACTATCCCTTGCTTGAACAGCTTGGAACTTCTACTGAAAGCAGTATTCATAAACCTTCAAGAACCTTCACCTATATAATCCACACAAACTTGATTAATACAACTTGGTTCCAACCCTTGACAACAAAAAGAACTTCTGAAACAATATCGTCTAAAAAATTGTCCTTATCCATTTTAAAACTGACTTAATGGTTGTACTTTGGCTGTTTCTATTTTCCAATTAGCCAGAGATATTTTTCTTTGACCTAAAAAAATGATGCAACTTCCAGATTATACTGTCACGGTGCCAGGTGTGGGAACTCTTTCTTGACTTCATTTTAACAGGTGTAAAGAGTGCATGACCTGACCTCCTTGAAAATTTGCACTGTGGAATGTTGAATTTGTAAGCAGAGCTCCCTGAAACCTTGGCAGCATGAACAGAAGTTGGTTCATCTGCAGTGACGTGCAGGCTTTCTGGGATGAGTTTTGTTTTGTTTTGTTTTGTTCTTGTAAGAGGCATCTGTCCCACCTGTTGGAAACTTTCCTCTAGCCCCCAAGACAAATGTAGCTGGATGTGGGTACTTTTGTTGGGTGGTTCAACAGGCTCATAAATCCCTTAAATTTAGGGGTTGAGAAACAGTGCAGTTCTAGATAGCATAATTTTCTCATTGTGCTGAGGATTCTTTTTATGAAATTTAAGCTCTTTAGTGATGATCGATAGGACAGGTAATAAAACTTTTGCAAACAATCTAATGTGTCATTAAATGTCCTCCCCTCAGTGAAGCAAGGATAATTAGAGGCTTTAGAAGACTATGTGGACCCTCAAAGATGTTCTTGGATACAGTCAGATGTATTTAGGGGATCCATCTCTTAGGATGCTGGAAGTATCTCATTATAGCATTAGTGAGGATTCTTTTCTTCACAAAAAATAGGAACTCACCTCAGGAAAGCAAGAGCAACTTACTGCCCCTTTCTCTCTGAGTTTTAGCCTTATAGCTTCTCTCCTTAAGTCCAAGGACTTCCTTCTTTCATGTAGACAGCTTTGGGATTATATCATCAGCTCAATAATCCCACAAAAGACAGAAAGGAGCTTTCTCTCAAGGTCTTCCATGAAATCCCAAAAGGCTCTAATTAACCAAGTAGCTTCCTAAGTCTACCATCTCAGTAAATGTTTAACACACTGGTCCACGCAGAATGTGGAAATGAAAAAAAAAAAAACTGTAAATACCCTTGATTTTCTTTAAGATGGCGGAAGGTTTAACACATCAACAGCACATAATTTTGAGAAGTATATGATATTGAGACAAGGCCCTCTAAAATGATGATGAAAATGAGACATGTCAGCTGATGTGACCCAGGCTGTTTCATGAAGAAACATATTCCATCTGTTTGTAGAAAAATGGGTTTGAGGACTGATGAGTTGACTTGATATTTAAAAGGAACTTGTCTTCAAGCCTGATGACCTGAATTTAAGCACCAGGACCTACATGGTAAAAGAAGAGAACCAACTCTTACAAGTTGTCCTCTGACCTCCACATGAACACTGTGGCATGTGCATACCCACACACAAAGTAAGACATACTCCCCAACAGAAAAAAACAAATAAAGAGAAAGGAAAAGGAGAGCTGGGAGTTCTGTGTGTTACTTGAATAACACACAGATTTTGTAAAGGATGAATTCTAAGGTAAAGTTAGTTTAAAATGATGGTATCAAATCTCAGGGGCTGTTGGTGTTTTCAATTTCAATAGAAGTTCTTTCTACCTTTTCATTAAAGAAGGCTTTGTAGACCCAGTGAAAGCTTTAGTACAAGCAGAGAGACAGGATAAAATAATTCAAATGATAGTCATAGCTGGTATAGCCTGGATGGGGAATCTACTTGCGATTTTAAGAACTGTAACCTTATTGTGCATGGGAAGAAGGCAGCACACCCTGGATGTATGCATAGAAGCAGCGGAATTGCCATTTTTAAAGTAAAGCTCTAAGTCTCTTACATAGGGATTGGGTTAGTGGCTAGACATTTTCAGTCAGCATCAAACTTTATTTGCATTATGTAGTCCTGCTTTCTGAATTCTGATCCACATCTTCAACCACTGACTGTCTCCTTCCCTCTGTGTCCATGGCTGTCTCTCCCTCCCATGCTTCTCCTCCAGTCCTTTTGTGGAAATACCATTTTCCCTGCAGCTCAAGCACAGTCATTTCTAGGAATAGGTAGCAACTTGGGTGAGTCATAGTGATCTCCTTGGGTCCTATTATCATGTGGGAGATCAAACTGAGAGAGGATAGAAAGAATGTCAGAGTCAGTGTCAGCCTTAGGGACCTGGGAGCAGAGGGGCAGGGGCAGCCAACCCTCTGTGCTGGCAAAGTGAGCCTGGTAAAGTAAACCAAGTCCAGTTACAGACAGGAGCCCCAAGTATTTTAGTTCTGTTTAGGGGAGACTCCTCTATCACCTGGAGTAGCTGAGTCTTGCAGACAAGCCCACACATAAGGCGACTCAGAAGCCCTTAAGAGCCTTTGCTGCTGCTGAGGGAGATCCTTAGTCTGTAAAATGCTTGTAGTGCAAGCACAAAGACCTATGTTTGGATCCCTAGTGCTCATGTAAAAGCTGGGCTTTGTGGCACGTGCCTATGATCCTACTGCTGGAGAGGTGGAGGTAAAAGGGCCCTGGGGCTTGCTGGCCAGCCAGTTTTACCAAATCAGGGAGCTCTAGATTCAATGAGAAACCCTGTCTCAAAAAATAAGGTGGAAAGTAATAGAGGACAGCTGATGTTGACCTCTGCCCTCTACATGCACAAATACATACACACACATACTTGCAAACACATGTGCACACATATGAACATGTACACATGCATACACCACACATATAAAATTAAAACATAAATAAAGGGCCTGCAGGACCTTCCACAGGCCTCTTTCCCACCCATAGGCCTCTCTCTCAGACCAATCCAGCTCCTCAGTGCAGTCCTCAGGAGGCCTTGGGGCCTCTTCCCACCCCATCTGCCTTTGCATCTCTTGATAGTATGTGCACACATATGAACATGTACACATGCATACACCACACATATAAAATTAAAACATAAATAAAGGGCCTGCAGGACCTTCCACAGGCCTCTTTCCCACCCATAGGCCTCTCTCTCAGACCAATCCAGCTCCTCAGTGCAGTCCTCAGGAGGCCTTGGGGCCTCTTCCCACCCCATCTGCCTTTGCATCTCTTGATAGTACAGCCACCAGCTGCCCTAGACCAGCATATTTCCTGGGCCTGGCTCCCAGGCCAGTCCAACCCCCAAATTCCCGAGACCAAAATTGTTCCTGGAGGGATCCAGACCTTAGGAGAAAGCCTGAAAACATCTGGCCCTCACCTGAATTGGGCCTCTGCAGGAACTCCTGAAGACAAAAGCAATCCGGCCACTCCAATATAAAATCAAAAGAGAGAACCAGAAGCTTAGACGAACCAGCTCTTCATGCCCAAAAAGTAAACCATAAAGACACATAAAGTTCACAAAAAGAAGCAGACTTAAACTTGAAGGCCTGAGTCTCACACAAGAATCAGAAACTACAAAAGAAATTCACGTGTCAAAATCACAGAGAAAAAATAATAACATGAAAAACCAAAATAACATATCCCCACCAAATACCAGTAATCCTCTAG
>NW_008357637.1:5465818-5466445 GCF_000622305.1 Nannospalax galili | reverse complement strand
GGCACATCGTAGTAAAAACACTACATGCACAAAACAAAGAGAAAATTCTGAAAGCTGCAAAAGAGAAACAACAAGTCACATATAAAGGAAAACCCATTAGGATTACAGCTGACTTTTCAGTGCAAACTATGAAAGCCAGAAGAGCCGAGAGCAAAGTATTCCCAGTTATAAATGACCACAGATGCTGACCCAGATTACTGTAACAAGCCAAAATATCTATTATAGTCAGAGGGGAAAGAAAAATCTTCCATGACATAAATAAGCTGAAGGAATTCATGTCCACAAAACCAGCCCTTCAGAGAGTTCTGGAAGCAATACAAAGAGCTGAAGAAAGGAATGACTATACCCAAGGAATTGAAGAAAGAATTCCAATGAAGGTATAACTGTGGAAAGGTACAGCTATATCAGGAATATAAACAGAAATAAAAATGACAGGATTCAATACCCATCTTTCATTAATAACTTTAAATATTAATGGACTGAACTCCCCAGTCAAAAGACACAGACTATGTGAATGGATTAAGAAACAAAACCCACCTTTTGGTTGTCTGCAAGAAACTCATCTCACATTCAAGGACAGACACTATCTCAAAGTGAAAGGATGAAACAAAATATACCAAGCAAACA
>NW_008357637.1:5462854-5464365 GCF_000622305.1 Nannospalax galili | reverse complement strand
TTTAACATAGTACTTGAAACTCTTGCAAGAGCAATAAGACAAGAGAAGGAAATTAAAGGAGTAATAATTGGAAAAGAAGAGCTCAAATTATTCCTTTTTGCAGATGATATGATATTATATCTAAAGGATGTGAAAAATTCCACACACAAACTCCTAGAAATTATTAACACATTCAGTAAAGTGGCAGGTTACAAAATTAACCTACAAAAGTCTATAGCCTTTCAATATACAAATAACAAGCAGAGAAAGAGCACATGAAAACACTCCCATTCACAATAGCTGCGAATATATATATATCGGAGTAAACCTGACCAAAGACATTAAAAAACTCTACAATGAAAATTTTAAATCTTTAAAGAAAGAAATTGAGGAAGATATCAGAAGATGGAAGGACCTCCCATGCTCATGGTTTAGAAGAATTAATATTGTGAAAATGACCATCCTACCAAAAGTAATATATAGATTCAACACAATGCCAATCAAAATCCCCATGACATTTTTCACAGAATTGGAAAAAAAATATCCTAAGATTCATATGGAAGCACAAAAGACCTCAGATAGCCAAACCAAACCTGAGCACTAAGAGCAATGCTCAGGGCGGGGGTGGGGGGATTACTATACCAGGTTTCAAGCTGTATTACAGAGCTATAGTCATAAAAACAACATGGTACTGGCACAAAAATAGACCCACAGACCGATGAAACAAAATTGAAGACCCAAACATGAGCAAATGCAATTTCAGCCACCTGATATTTGACAAAGGGGCCAAGGACATACACTGGAGGAAAGACAGCATGTTCAGCAAATGGTGCTGGCAAAACTGGAACTCCACCTGTAGAAGATGAAACTAAACCCCTATCTTTCACCCTGCATAAAAGTCAATTCCAAATGCCTCAAAGATCTCGATGTAAAACCTGAAATTCTGGCATTATTAGAAGAAAACATTGGGAAAAACCTACAAGATATAGGCATAGGGAAGGATTTTCTAAACCGGTCATCAATTGCTCAGGAAACAAGGGAAAGAATTAACAAATGGGACCTCATTAAACTAAAAAGCTTCTGTACATCAAAGGAGAAAACCAAGGAAGCAATCCAACAGAGGTTTAATAATCAGAATTTATAACAAACTTACAAAAAAGAGAACCAAGATAAGAAGCAACCCAATTAAAAGATGGACTAAAGAGCTTAACATAGAGTTCTCAAAAGAAGATGTAAAGATGGCTATGAAACATCTTAAAAGATGTTCAACATCACTAATAATTAGGTAAATGCAAATTAAAACCACTTTAAGATTTCACCTCACCCTAGTCAGACTGGCTAAGATCAAGAAAACAAATGTTACCAAATGTTGGAAAGGATATGGGGAAAGGGAACACTCATCCACTGCTTGTGGGGCTGCAAACTGGTTTAACCCCTATGGAAAGCAATGTGGAGAACTCAAAAAACTACAAATGAACCTACCATTTGACCCAGTTATATCACTCCTTGGCATATACCCAAAGAACTCATCC
>NW_008357637.1:5456726-5462434 GCF_000622305.1 Nannospalax galili | reverse complement strand
ATGGAGGGGGGAGGGAAGGGTATACAAGGAACCTAGGGGATAAAGGGAAAGAAGGAGCTCAAGAGAGGTAGGACTGTAGGAGAAGGGTATTATTAAGGGAGAAAGGGGAGAAATGGGGGCACCTTAAGTGGGAAAACCATGATGGAGGGGTTTGACAATGTGAGAGATAAACAATGCCTAGATAGTTTTGAAAGCCAGAGACAACCATATTATTCCTACAACCTACTGACAAATTATACATAGCAGATCAAGAAATATATGTCTAGGTAAGGTTTATCTGAGAACAAATGGTCTTTGCCCAAGATTTATCTATATCATACACAGTAATTAAAAATACCAGACTGGTGGAACTAACCTTCTTGGGTGTTTAACAGACACACTTTGAGGCCTGTAATAATTTGGCCAGAGGGCCATAAAGAACACTTTTTGCTCCTTGTCCTCCTAGGTCAACTAGTTCCAGGGGACTATGAGCATCTCTCAAAATGTCCTATAATGGTGGTGTGTCACCTGTCCTCTTGATCAAGGAGGCCGAGGACACCCCACCAGATAGACTTGAACCAGTGTCCAGTCTATAAAGAGGAGGGTCAACACAGAGGAATCATTTCCTCCATGCTTCCAAGCAAAGCCAACCATGGTCAAGCAGGACCTATGACTTATCTTTATAGGCGGAACTGGTAAAAGAAAGGCGCCAGGGTCTCCTCCCAAGCCCATGTGACCCCTGAGGAACAGATCCTCAAACAATCTTAAGTGTAAAAATAAATCGGTTTATCTGGTCCAACTGTATGGCCTTAAACACCCAAAAGGAAAGTATAACCAAAGATTAAATGGGCCAACATGATTTCATAAGAGTCCACGTGTATAGCTAAAGGTTACATAAGAAGCAGTAATGCCCACCAAGCGATACCTTCTTTTGAGGTGTTGGCCAGGGTGGCCAAAGGGATTCCCACACAGTAACCCAGCACAGAACCGGGAAAATGAACAGCAGACCCCAAACTTATCCAAAGGAATATAGACAACTGATTACCACTAGATGAAGAACAGCTGACCCTCTAGATAGGCTGACTAGATTCCCCAGAAGGGCAAGTAGTGGGGAAGGACTGCTGTGCTGACAACATAGCAGACAGTAGCAGGGATATCAGAGTATAAGGGCTCTAGTGGAGGGAGGGAGGCTATGGGAGGGTGTTCTGGGAAGTGGATGTATAAATGGATAAGATGGTTTGGGATATACACACACAAAAAAATCAACAAATTAAATAGATATGAAAAACATTACCATTGAAATCTATCTGATGACTTTATAGCCATGTTCAGATGCCAAGGAGCTCAGCAAGCAACCGACTGTGACTAGTAATAATCAGATATATATAAAGATAGAAACTCATGCACATCTTAGTGTCAATTGTATTAAAAATGAATTTTTCTGTATGAAAGAAATGGAGATCTTTTTTAAAGTTTAAAACCTCATTTAATTTTATGTCTTATAGGGTTTAGACAGAGTACAATATTATATAACTGTATTAATTCAACTATAACCCTAAAAATTTACAGCCAGTTTTGAAAGAGATGCATCTTAGCTCTGGAAATTGTTATTGAATATGTCAATGCTGTTGTAACAAAAGGCTTCTTCTAATTATATGGTTATTAAATAAATAATTTTAAAAAATTTTAAAAAGAGGCTTTGTCTGGGTCCATATGAATTGACTTAAATATAGGTCATCTGTTACTAAGATCCTAAAATAATAATGAGTTAGAGCTGTATTATTCTTATGAGATCATAGGAGCATAAGCAGATATGGCTTAAGCACTGGGACCCACAGGAGTACACACCTTGTGACCTTGTGTTCACAATCCCACCAGCAGGGAGAAGAATACTAGAAAGGCACAGTCTGAGGGCTCTATATATTGTTGCCACTCACAGTCCAGGGGCTTTTCTCCAGGCCAAGTTCTTCCTTCCAAATGCTACACATAATTAGAAATGATAGATCTAGGTCCTCACCTTATCAAAATACCTGAATTTTGTATACATTAGAACCTGGGAACCAAGAACTGTTCTGAGCACTTTATACACATTGAGCAACAGCAATATTAACAAGGTAAGTTCTACTATTATCCCATTTTTCTGATAAAGTGACTGAGGAATAGAGAAGTTGAATGACTCACATGACATCAACAGACAGTAATTCTCACAGGCTGATTTCAAAATTTGTGATTCTGCAATGCTGAGTCTAAAATTCTGGGTTCTACTACTGAAGAAATAAATGAACAGAAAATGAAAATTGGGGCAGGTAATCATTTATTACTGCCTTAGCACCCCAGAATCCATACACAGACATAGTTCCAGTCTTTGTGTATTCTCTTCCTCATTGCTCCCTTCTTTTTATCTTTCTGGCACATTTGCATTCATAAGACCATGGCACATCCCTATGGAAATGGCCCACTGGGTAAGTTCTGATCTGACCTCCAAGCTTCCAGCTTCTCCACACACCAGCCTTTCCCAGTCAAGCAACTCTCTCTCAACTGCCACTTTTGCCATGCCTTGCCCCTCCTTAGAAATCATGAAGATAAGCAAGGCTTAACTAGACCAACTTCCTTCTTACAAGTGTGGCCATCAAAGTCCTTTACAATTTGGCTCCAAATAAACATTCCAAACTTACATGTTCCCACCTCAGAGTTCACTCAAATCCTTTCTACACCTGTCAGACTGGTCTGATTACACTGTGTGTATTCCTATGAGCCAGCTGTCTGGATAGAAAAAGAAGGGTCACTTATATATTGACACAGGAATGTTGCTCAAGTCCTCTGACCTAACAAGGACTGTGCTTTGCTGAAATCTCCTCACAAATATGCCACTCCAGCTTGAGTCCCATCTACACAGTGGCTAACTCAGAGTTCTGCATTGTGTACACTGGATGGATATATGCTCAAGAGCTCACTCATCCAATTCATGGTAGTCACTTTGCCCTCTGACCTCTTTTCTGCTGGCCAGTGGCATCATCCCTATGTATGTTGCCATTCATCCTAGGTGATGGAGGCCCAGTTTCTCACTTTTTCTATCCCCCATTTCATGGAACTACTCAATGTACTTTGTTAATGGGCTAATGATTGGTCGTGACTGCTTGTTTCATCTCCCTTGAAAATTCTCTAAAAAACACAATTTGAAAAAAATTTCCTGCTCGTGCTTTATAATCAACATGAATGTCCTTAGCTTACAGGGTTGCCTCATGTCAGATGTAGAACAAATAAGAACAATGCATCTTTTCCTCTGCCATGGGTGTACTGTCCTCTTTAATCAGTCAGAGAAGACACAAATTTGGAAGGATATTTGATCCCCAAATGGACACCTTCCTGTGTTTTGTATAAATAAGTTGACAGCCCTCCAGCTGTTTGCAGATGACTTTGAGCTGAGGATCAGCCCTAGCCATCTCTGGACATCAGCTTTAATAAAGAAGGAAGAAAGTCGGTGGGGGCCAATGAAATAGCTTTGTTTCAGAAAGAATAGTATCGAATATTTCTGGAGCAAAAGCGGAGGAATGTCCTTTGTGGAGGGGTGCCTTGCAGGATCCCTATTTGTGTTCTTGGCTCCAGAAAAAGAGTAAGAGGTGATACAAGAATCTGTTTTAAAGCCAGGACGTTGTAGGCTTGTCCTAGACTTCTGAGCTTTCAGAATGTTTGTTCAGGAGGTGGTTTCCAAGGTTTTACAACTTTGCTAAAAACATTTGGTCTCCTTTTTAGATCTGTTCAGCTGATATCATTTTTAGTGACTTCCAAAGGAGCATTGTTTCTGAGAATTGATACAGCAATGAATCTTTACTAGTGCCCATCAAAACTAGACTTTTGTATCTTACATGTTATTTGATTATTTTTTGTCTCTTCCTAAAATTCCCTGGAAACCAGATTTGTCTTGTCAATTGAGTAACAAGCATGGAATTTATATAATCACTGCCTTGTCACAGTACAGTGGATTTGCATCTTCTGGTTGAATGCAAATTGTACATCTTAGAGTTCAACGACATTTGCCTCTCTTTAAAGCCATAGCATTAAAGAGTCTTGTAGACATGACTGTTTGTTTAGCTTGGCTTCTGTCTTTGATCTCATGTTAACATACCTTAATGGCAGGTAATGATTGATAATAGAGTATTGTAAAGTTCAGGTAATAAATACTGCTGAACTCATAATAATTCTGAATAATGTACTTTTTATGACTTGGTTTGATGGAAAATTTCCTTGTCAGCTTGGTCTAATTGTCCAAACAAAACCACCCATTACTTGAAGAAATACATGTCCTTCCTAGACACATTAATTAGGGTCATGGCTGGGCTGCACAAAGGAATATAGTAACACTTCAGTTATCTTTAAATGTAATCTTTGGACAATCTT
Organism: Nannospalax galili; assembly: GCF_000622305.1. Taxonomy (NCBI): domain Eukaryota; kingdom Metazoa; phylum Chordata; class Mammalia; order Rodentia; family Spalacidae; genus Nannospalax; species Nannospalax galili. The sequence continues at coordinate 5,458,057 of NW_008357637.1, read as the reverse complement.
ACTAATGCTAAACTCTGGTTTAATGAGAAGCTTTTGTTTACACTTGCCCTTTGAGGCTGTCGAGCCTCTGTTGAAATCTGTAGTGGTGGCTATGGCCATGTGTACACTTACCCGGGTCTTTCCTTCCAGGTTCCTAGGGGCCATCAATTCTAGTGCTTTGAACATTGCACATCACTACAGGAAGTTTTCTTTGTCTTAACATAAGGACTAGGGCAACATGTATGCAGAGAAAAGGAACATTTAAAAGGAATTCATTTCTGGGTATCAAATCAACAAATTTCATATGGCATTGAGATTAGAGTAAGGGGGATTTAGTGACTTGGTTGGCAAGTTTGAGGGCCATATATCAAACTATTTATACTTGCCAAAGAATAGTATTTCTATAATGCTGTGTTATTTTTGAAATCCAAAGAATATTCCAAAGAATACAGTGCGCCAGAATCCAGGAATCCCATTTACAGTAACATCAAGCAAGTAAAATATTTAGGAACAAATTTAACTGGGAATATGAAAGAGCCACACTCTGGAAACTATAAAATACTGATGTAAGAGACTAAAGACAACAATGACTAGAAAGAGGCCCCATGCTCATTCATTGAAAGACTTCCTGTTGTTAAAACACCTATACTACTTGAGTGACCTACAAATTAAATGTAATCTTATCAAAATTCCAATTACATTTTCCAGGATTAGAAAAAAATCCTAACATTGATAAAGAATTTAAAAATATATCAAATAGTCAAAGAAATCTTGAACAGAAATAACCAAAATGGAGGTATCTATATATCTAATCTCAAAATCTATGAAGCTATAATCACAAAGACAGCATAGTACTTGTACAAACATAGACATGTAGACCAATGGGCAAAAAAGAAAATCCAGAAAAAATCCATACAGCTATTGTCAACTGCCAACCAAGGTTCCAAAAAGCACATAACAAAGACACATAACTAGTGTTATAAAAACTGTCTAACTACATGCAAAAGAATTAAACTAGGTCCTTACATCAATGAGTATACAAAGCTCAACTCCAGATAAATGAAAGACTTCAATATAAAGTCTGAAGCCAGAAAATTTTTAGAAGAAAACATAGGGAGAATTCTATGGTTTGGTCGTAGACTTTTTAAATATGATCTCTAGAGCATGGGCAACAAAAGCAGAAATAGACAAATGGGATTATATCAAACTAAAGCCCTTCTGTTCAGTACAGCAAAGGAAAGAACAGAATGAATTGGCAACTTATGAAATGAGAGAAAATCTGATAAGGAGTTAATAGTGTATGAACTCACACACACACACACACACACACACACACACACACACACACACAG
>NW_008357637.1:5422942-5455442 GCF_000622305.1 Nannospalax galili | reverse complement strand
CATTTCTATCTGGAATCTTAAAAAATCACACTGAGAAGTAGAGTACAATGATGTCAGATCAAATGTCTACCAAGGAGCTGATGAAACATTAGTCAAAGGGTACAAGGTGTCAATCTATTGAGAGTAATAAGTCTTGGAGATCTATTGTACAGCTTACTGACTACAGGTGGCAATAATATTCTCTATGCTGGAAAACTGCTTAAAGAAGAGATGAAAGGGGTAATGCTGGGAATTGGACTCAGGGCTTTGCATATAAGCAAGCAACCATCCTACCACTGGGCTGCGTCTCCAACCCATGAGAACTGATTTTAGATGTCCTCAACACATGCACACTCAGATACACACACATATACACACACGTACACACACACAGAATGCATGTATGTCAGTTAATGAGTATATTAATAAGCTTGATGTACTCATCCTACAGTGAATACATTTTTCAAAAATCACACTGTACTTCATAAATACATACAATAAAATGGAGAAAAGAGGGAAAGAAGAAGGGAGGAAGGGGAACGGGAAAGGGGAAGGAAATCCAAGAAATTTCCCTATAGGGATTTTTAACAATATGGCCAATATGACATCCAGGGTTTGACTTCAGTGTAAAACTATAATGAATTTAAAAGTAGGCTTTTGAAAACAGATGTTTGGCTTAAAGTTTAGAGATGACTCAATGATTTCAAAAAGAAACTGTTTCTATATTCAATTCAAAGGGGCTAGTTTCTTGCATATTGTGGAGGAACATGTTTTAATTTTTCATAGTTCAATCAAATTATTAATTTACTGAAGACAGTTTCCAATTTCATTTAATGTTCAAATTTCTAAGGAAGCCCACAAGAATCTCACTTTGGGAAAAATTTCATTCACATTTTATTGCTATTTTGTTTCTTGACAAATCTCTATAAATGGCTATTTCTTGACTACTGTACATTTATGGTTTCCACTGTTATTACATACCCAGAATGGTTAATTTTGATTAATAATATTGACCATTTCACACATTACTTGCTGTCTACTCTGAACTATTATTTTTAGAAATAAGAGTATTGCTTTAAAATTTTTTACATATATTTATTTTGTATATTTATTAATTTGTATGTATGTGTGTCTGTGTGTCTGTCTGTGTGCATGTGCATATGAGGTATGCCATGACACACACACAGAGGACAACTTGTAGGAGTCTGTTCTCTTCTTCCATTATGTGAAAGTTTGATCTTGAACTCAGATCAATGTGGCTTAGAAGCAAGAGCTTGTACTCACTGAGCTATCACACCTGCCTTAGAAATAAAGTATTTCTTATTTGCTTCAAAAAACAGAATCTGTTCATCTGTAACAGTTATGCCATCTAACCCTGATCATTCATTCCATCTTCTAATTTAGTCTATTTTGGGTGGAATTCTTGTGTATTACAAAATAAACAGTGACAGCCTTTAGAAATTATAGATTTATACAAAGATTGATGTCTATGTAGAATTTATTTGCTTCTTTCCATTAAAAATATAAGAGCTTTATTTCACTGTGAAATATGCAAATGCATATCATACCTCTCATAGCAATTAACACACCATGGACTTCAGATAATAACCCAAGATGTACTAAACAGTAGGGGTACCACAGATGTTACTGCAACCCACAACCTACCCCTTGCAGATGGAAGTGCTGATGATGCTGAGGTACTCCAAACGACATTTGTCTAACAATGTAAGTCAAACTAATGTAACAGGAGTGGTCACTTGATGTGGTGGTTTGAATGAAAATGTCCCCCATAGGCTCCAAGTATTTGGACATTTTGTTCCCAGATGATGACACTATTTTGGGAGGTTTTAGAAGGTGTGGCTATCCTGGAGGAAGCACATCACTGGGGGTGGGCTTAGAGAGTTCTTAAGTCTTGCCAGATCTCCAGTCGCCCTCGTTTCCTGTGCCTGCATGATGATGTGGGAGCTTCATTTCTGCTGCTCCTGCTCCAGCCACCTCCAGCCACCATGCCTCCTTGCCATGATGGACTGTAATTCCCCTGGATCCGTAAGCTCAAATAAACTCTTCCTTCTATAGATTGCTTTAGTCACTGTTTCTATCACAGCAACAGAAAAGTAACTAATACATTTGACTACTGAAAACTTGAATTAAAATTGATCTTTTTATAATGTTTTATTCAGTTGGAAACCAAATATTTAGGATCTTTACTTTTACATACTGTATTTTTTTAGGGGAAATCCACTTCATTGTGTACTGATACCATTTAGCAGATGCACTTAAGCATCCTATAGACAGCTGGTTCAGGTATTCTCAGTCCTGACTGCATGACACAGTCACCAGAGACCATATTTTAAAGATCTCGATATCTTTTTTTAAAATATCACTTATTATTTTTATGTGTATGCATGTATTGCCTGCATGTAGGTAAGTGCACCCATGTCATGCAACACCTGTGGAGGTCAGAAGAGGCTGTCGGATCCCCTGGGACTAGAGTTGCAGACAGTTAGTTGTTAGCTGCCATGTGGGTGTTGGGACTCGAACCCGGTTCTTCTGTAAGAACAACCAGTGTTCTTATCCACTGAGCCGTCTCTCCTAATATCTTAGGCCCATTTGAGAAAGCTAAATTAAAATTGTGAGGTTGGTGCTGTGGTTTTACCAGGTATTTTATAAACTCTCCCTGGGTGTTTTGACATGTAGATCAGTGGCTAGAAAACCCTGATTGGGAGGAGTGTTTCTAAAATCACAGTCCAGCAAAGTGCTGTGCAAAATGGCCTGGGACAGATGTTAAGTGCACTCTCATCAGCCCCACATAGGCCTACTGAAACCATACTGTGTAATGAAGTCCCTAGAATCTGCATTTGAACTTCATATACACACGAGAGCTGGAAATTTGCTGCTCTGCCCAAATTGTTCCTTTTCATATAATTGTTCCTTTTCACTCTTACATAGATAAAGTTAGCTCTTTTTGTCTTCACTTATTTTTACTATGGGTACTAAGGTTACCATTATACAGGTGAGGAAACTGTAAGGCAAGTTTCCCAAGGTCTTTGTGCTCCATTGAAAAAGCAGGATTTGAACCTGTGAAGTCAACTCATGGCCTATGCATATAGCCACTCCTCACAAGCTCCAAGGTTCAGATGTGTCTCCCTAATCTGTGTATACATCAGCCAGCGTGATGGCTAGCTGGCCACTACTTTTGCACTGTAAATGAGAAGAATGCAGAGCGAGTCACAGAAACTAATATGTGCATTCTGATGGTGGGTGGCACTTCAGGAAAAGTTTCAGAAAGGACTAGCATCTCCCATTGACTCTGTCACACTGGAGAGGTTCTCTTGGCAGAAGTGGTACAGTCTCCATGTGAGGTGCTCAGGCAACTGCAGAATTTGCTGTGGCTTGCTGCAGTGAGACCTAGGCTGGAAGGGGACACTGGAAGCATTCTGTGGAAGAACTGCAGGAGGCTAGTTTCTTGCCTATTCCAGCAATAAGTGACTCAACCAATAAATACGTATGTCTTAATAAACAGATGGTGGTTTGTGAGCAGAGGAGAAAGTTTAAGAAATTGAATCTGAAGTCACTGGCATCTAAGAACTTATACTCTTCATAAATGTTTTATAATATTAGTTATTAATTTTGATTAGCAAATACATTATTATCGGATAAAACTCAAATGAACAGAAAGCTCCTACCCACCTCTGACCAGCAGTGACCCAGTGTCTCATTCAGAGGTAGTCATTGTTCCTCAGTTAAGAAATCCTTTGCTGTCTTTTCTTTTTTTCTGCCACCACATTTACATGATCACATAACCTGTATAACTGTAAACACTCTCAGATCCCTTCACCTCATTGAGGTTCCGCTGAGCTGTGGTTGTATTATACACACCTAAAATTCTCCAAGCTATTCATTCAACAAGTGTTATCAAATGCCTGCTATGTGCCTACATTGAAAGCCTAGAGTAGAGATGGAAAGATCGGTAAGAGAGAACATTTGCCCTCAGGGAGCTAGGAGTATAATAAAGGGAACCACCAAAAACCAATCATTACAATGTACTGTGGGAAATGTAGTAGTAATAAGCACAGGGCTTTATAAGGATAAACAGAGGCTAAACCCCAAGCTCTTTCTAGTTCTCAGTGCCTCTGGGCAAGGAGGGATGCTGAGCTGCCAAAGCCCTGGGCTAATGTCATGCTTAAGGAGAACTGTAGTCCTCCAAACTCACTCTTTTTTTTTCTCTCTTGCATAATTTCATCTGGATCATCCTTCTTGTAATAGACTCTTCTGTGTCTAAATAGCCTGAGATGGATATTCCCTTGATATTTTACTTTTAATCACTCATGATGATGATTCTCTATTTCCATTGATTTATTTCACTTCTAAAGCAAATATTCTTAGCAGTACACTGTGGGCTTCTGAAGCTGGCATAAGCCAAAAATTGTGAGTTTTGTGCCACTGAAAGTGATTCTGAGCTGTGTTGTGATTCTTGTGTGGTCCCACTGAGATGTTGATAGGTTATGGATATTCACAGGAATATAGGTAGCAGTAAATTCCCTTGAAGAAAACAATGTGGCAATGCTAAGTGAAATAAGCTGCACTTAGAAAGAAAAACAGGCCCAATCTCACTGGTACATGGAATCTAGAAAAGCCACACGTAGAAACAACACAGAACATGTTTCCAGGGGTTGAGAATAGAGGAAATCAGGATGTGTTGATCAAAAGTTACATTTCCATTACAGCATGGACAAGCGAGCCCTGGGGGTCTAATCTTCATAATGAATGGTAATGAAAAAATTCTTTTGATTGTGATAATAATTTAAAAACATCAACTTGTACTAAGTGATCACGTTATATACTACATATGAATATATATATATTCTAATGTGATGAAATATACTGACATTTTGTAAACTTTTTAAAGATGTGGCATGACAGTTTTGATTCTCACAAGACAGTCTCCCAAATTATGCTCCAAGACCAAGTTCATAAGACGTTATTGGATAATAATCAGAATTCTCAAAAAATTCTCAGAGGCATTAGTATGCCAGCATACATTGTGGATTTCTAAAAGATCATTGGATACAGAGATTCTCAAAACTATTTAGACCATGAAAACTAGTTTTTCTGTTTCATTTTGTTTTTTGAGAATGATAGCTATTTTCACCTTGGGACATTCAGTTTTGCTTAATGGGTGGAGGTATCTATGCTAATAGATTATTCGTGTGAAATGCTCCAAGCAGCTCTTCATGAGAAGAGGGAAAGGCTCTTGAAAGTAAACATATAGACAGTTTACAAACGTTCATGTAACTGAGTGGTAACTTAATCCCTGTGCATTGACAAAACATACAGAGTTGTCTGGTAAACTGTGTCTAAAACCCAGCAAAGCTTTTGAACATGCATCTCCCCAGTCTAACAGAAAACTCCTCCCTTGGGCTAGTCTCCCGCCTGGAGTCAGCTCCCTCCTTTCAGTCTTTTCACTTTAGTTGACACTCTTCTCTTCCCTGTTCTCTAACTGCTCCTTCTACCTATGGAAAGTGTGAACTACACATTCAACTGTGTAGAAGACAAAAGCAGGCTTAGTGGAAGAGGCAGGGAAAGAGAGCCAGGAAAGAAGAGAGCAAAACAGGACCTCAAACCTCAGACAGACTTTGTGTTGATCCACATGGCCAGATGAGGCACAGTGTGGCATGAAATCACTTTAAACCCAGACATCAAAACTGCTCCTATCTGGTAGGGAAGGGTTTGGCAACAAGAAGGGGCATTGCTGATGTGGCAGTGATAATAATCCTATTTCAGAAGCTCCCTAGGAAAGTTCTAACCAGACGAGCTTTTACTTATCTGTCCATCCCTCACCATCAGACTCTCCATCTATCATCACAGCTCATGCTTTTAGAAAGAACAAAGCTATATTTGACCTCTTTCTCTGAACAGTCTCATTGCATTGTTAAGACTGAGAAAAAGGGTAGTGAAGGAAAGAAATGGCTCAGAAGCTCAGAAAATAGCTGGTGGATAAATGGAACACAAGAAGCTGTAGACAGAAATGAGCAGACTTCAAAAGAAAGCCTTTCTACCAGCGCATTAGTTAGTATTACATTCAGATGTGAGTGACGACAAAGCCACGATAACAGTGGTTAGACAAGATGGAATTTTATTCCTCCTGTATGTGAAAGTGTGGGTAGGTGGTCTAGGGTTGGTTCAGTGCTTCATGCACCTTCTATATTTTCTGAGAGGTCTTGTGTCTACCACCTCATGCTTCGAAGTGTTAGTGTCTGCATGCTAGGCGATAGGAAGCGGAAAGGACATTTAAAAGAAAGGGCGCCTGTGTGTGGCTCTTTCATGAAGGTTTCTAGAGCAATCTCTTACCAGAATTTACTCACATAGTCATACTGTAGGAGAGTTTGAGAAATGCAGTCTTTATTCTGGGTAGCCGTATATTCAGTGAAAACTTGGAACTCATTTACTATGAAGGAAAGGATAACTTATAGTGGGAATGAGGGCAGACCATAACTCATCCCAGAAGTGACTGACCTCACTTTTGCCACCAACACCAAATTCAGCCATGTGATTTACTTTAGTCAAAAAAAAAAGCCAGGGCCTTAAAAGGCAAGCAACAACTGCCATATCCCTTTTCTCTTCTACTATGACAAGCCTGGCAACATTTCATTCGGAGGCTTTTCAGTCATACTGGGTTCTGAAGCAAAGAAGACCTGGAGCAGAGCTATAGCCAACTGGCCAGACATGAAATACAAATGGAAAATAAAGTTTTGAGATTGTAAGCCCTTGAGGTTGAGGGGGCATTTTGTAACAGCAGCATAACCTCCCTCAATGGTTCTCCAGATTCAATCCCTAGAAATTGTGAGGGAGGCAGCTCACCTAGAAATTGTGAGGCAGGCAGATGCTTAGTCCCACCCCAGGCCTACTGAATCAGATGCTCCAAGGGGTCCTGTACCCTGGAAGAAATTTTGAAAGGGGTTGATGCATGAAAGCCACTGCCCCTGCTGCAGAGGAGGACTGTCTGCACTGCACAGAGGCTGAACTGTCCACCATGTGCAAACATGAAGACAGGGAGCAAGACAGCCGTCCTTGGTTATCACGAACAGAGGCAAAAGAAGCACATTCAGTAAGAGTGTGCTATAAGAATGGCAATAGCATCTCTCTAGGTGTTTCACATATTTTGGAGTTATTGTAAGAGGGATTGCTTTCTTAATTTCTTTTTCAGATAGTTCATTGTTGCCCTACGGGAATAGCACTGCTGATCTTTGTACCTTGATTTTGTGTTTTTTAACTTTATTTGGGGGGGGGCAAGTCTATAGGACTTTTTATATAACCATATTTTCTGGGAACAGGGATGATTTGCCTTCCTCTTTTCTAATCTGAATATTTTGTTTCATTTTCTTGCCTAAATGTTATGGCTAAGAGCTTCCGTTCCATGTTAAATAGAAGTTGTGGAGGTGGCATCCTTGTCTTGATTCAGTTGTTTAAGAAACAGTTTGTGACCTTGCCCCATTTGGTCTGATGCTAGCTGTGGGCTGTCACACAGGGCCTTTGTAGCATGACACACTTTGCTATCTAATTTTTGAGAATTTTTATCATGAAAACTATGTTGAATTTTGTCAAATGTTTTCCTGCATCTATTGTGATGATAATGTTATTTTTGTCCTATGCCCTGCTGATGGGATGATCATATTTGCTGACATGTGTGTCTGCTGGGCCATCCTTGAAAGCCTAGAAATGGCACCTTCCTGCCATTTAACTCTTAAAAGAAAATACAGCCACAGAAGCTGTGAATCAAATCTCTCCATTCCAGAGAATTAAGCAAGGTATCATAAGTAACAAAAGAGATGTTTCCACATCTTGAAAGTTACTAAAAACCTGTTTTTCACTTGATCTTAGGATGCTCTGTTTTTGCAGTTAGAATATACACAAATCACTAGAATAACACATCTACAAAATTAAAGTAGATTTCCTTATTTGGATTTTCTTTGTTCTGGTTTGTCTTCAATTGCTGTGACAAAACACTCTGACCAAGACCAACTTGAGGGGAAAGGGGTTTATTTGCCTTACATCTCCAAGGTCACAGTTTATCACTGAGGGAGCCCAAGGTAGGAACTCAGGGCAGGAACCTGCAGACAGGAGCTGAAGCACAGGCCATGGAAGAACGCTGCTTACTAGCTTGCCCCCCGGACCATGCTCAACCTGCTTCCTTATACAATATAGGACCAGGATGGCCAGGATGTGGCTCTGCGGGCTCTAAATAACCAATGGACCCATCCTCACAGGAAGCTTCTGGTATTCTTTTTCACTTCTATCAGAACTTTCTGCATCATCTGAATTGCTCTGATTACGGGCAGAATTCTACACTCTAGCAGGCATGTCCAACCTTGGTATTGCAACATGACATTGGCAGCTACAAAATTCATGCTTGAGAACTGCACAACTGAGTTACAAAGAAACAAAATAAAACAAAAAAAAATCCTCAGTGTTTTATATAATCTTATGATTTTGTGTTGCTGTTCATAGCTGGCCTTAGCCATGTATGGCCCATGGGCCACAGGTCCACAGATTGAACACAGCTGCCAGGATCTTTCCTAACCATCCAACTTCTTCCTGGGTCTCATTCTCTTATGCCTCTTGTTAAGATGGTTTTGTACATTGGCACTAAGACACATTCTAGGATGTTGTTTATCTACATGCAGCTTTATCTCAGTAATGCCAAAGTATGAACATCCATGGCTTGTCCATTAGATATTTGTAGAAAGAAGCCTTCCATAGGACCATAAATGAAATCATAGCCCAAACCAGGACATGTGGTGAGAGGGGCACCAATGGTCCTCCCTACTCCAAACAACTGGCTGTATTCCCTCCTCTGTTATGCTTTTCTGAGAAATTCAGGTCTCAAATAAAATGCCAAGCACTCCTAATGAGGCAGCAGCTTAGCTTGAATCGGCAATGTTCTACATGCATTTACCTCACAGTATGAACCGAGCAAAGCTCCCCTTGTGTGAAGAAATGGGCACTTCATTTGCTGTCGTAGGCTGAATAGTTGCCATATTTAAAAGAACAAACATGATTTCCCTAGGACATAACTATGGTCAGTTCTCAGACTAAGCTTTTCTATTAGCCATCTGGCATTTTCCTCAGAGCCTACATGGAAACCCCACTGTCTCCATCTTTCTGAAGGCACCATGCAAAATATCACCACATCAAAGAAACCAAATGTCCGGAACTCTGTGGGAGAAAACTAAAGAGAACACAGCTCCAGATCTGACCTGTAGGCAGACAGCTCAAACATTTCTCTACAGCCCCCACCCCACACACACCCTAGGCTATGCCAGGGAAGTTGTAGGACCCAGAACAAATCACACTGCACCACCCCAACGTTTCCTATAAAGATAATCATATTTAAGTGAATGTTAAGGGCAGTAATGAGGGAAGAGAAAAGCCTAAAAATGTCAAAACCATCACAATGTTGATGAAGAGACAGGCAGAGGGTGGGGCAGAGCCCAAAGTCTGTGGGTCTTTCTGTCTGTGGGTCTGTAAACTCCCCAGGCCTTTTCTTTAGCACTGAATCTTTGGGTTTTATAGTAAAATGTAAAAGTCTACTTGAGGTTCCTTCTTTCCCAGCAAGCAAACAGTATTGCTCTAAACTACTTAATCACAGTGGAAAAGACCAAAACCAGACAAACACAAGCAGCTTCTTCAAACTTCTTTCTGCCTCTGTCTATTTTCAGACAAGAAGAGGAAAGATACCGACTCACTTGGTTAGGTTGGAATCTGTTCACAGAAATTTCTGGGCTCTGAGGCTGGAAGATTGCCTCACAGAATTCTGAGGTGAGAGAACCTGGAAGTGGTCTTTACTGGGGCAGCTTGCTGCAGCTGGGGGGAGGGGGGTCTATACTGTAGAGTGAGGGCAACCTATATCTGGCTCTTGGCTCCCAGAAATCAAATGATGATGCTCTGTCTCTGCCTTGTTCCTTCCCCTAGTCTTCTAGATCTGGACCACTTTTCTGGATGGATGGGTGGATGGATGGATGGATGGATGGATGGATGGATGGATGGATGGATGGATGGATAGCTATTTACTAGACTACCTCGGCTCGTAGCTAAGACTATACAATTGCAGTGACTTATTTAACCTTGTTTTCTGTGCTTAACAGGGAACAATTAAACACTGTCTACATACTTTAACAAAGGAAAATCATTTTCTATTTTGTAATTTTTTCACAGTCAAAACTTTTATGATACTCCAAAGCCACAAAGATACAATCATTTCAAAAGACTACAGACACTGCCCACCCCTCACTTCCCTGTAACTCCCTGCCCAAGCACACCCTTAGAGATCTGATTTGTTCTGAACTCTTCTGGCCCTGAACTGAGTGTGGATGGCTTCCCTGCAAAGCACAGTACTCTGTCCTGTGAAAAGTTGCCAAAATGGTACAAGGCACAAATATAACCTTTACTTATATATATCAGTAGTGAGCATTTTGTCACATTTGATTACGCCTTCCATATATACTCATTATTATTTTCTCTTGCTGAAGTATCTAAGAGAAAGTTGTAGCTATTACAACACTTCATCCCCAGATACTTCAACATGTATATCTTAACAACAAAAACACTCCCATAATCACAATATAATTATCTCATGAACAAACCCTAATAGTGGTGACCCAGCCCTGTGAGCTTATTTTAATATTTGGAGGATGAATCTGTGTTTGACTTTCATTTACATCATCTAAAATTAGGGCTTCATCTCAGCTTCACCAAACTGCACATCACTAGAAATGTTTGGTGGCCTTAGTAAAACCTTTTAAAAACTTCTTTAATTTATTTCGCATATAAAGCATAGATAATACCAGACACATTAACCAACCAAAGGAGTTTAGTTAGTGAACTGTATTTTCTGCATATTAAAGCTGTTGAAATGGTACTGGGGTGCCCCCTTTGGAAATAGCTTGCAGAAATGTGAGTACTTGGTCTAAATTAATTTTGTGAAGACTCACATTTAGGGTCATCATCAACCCAGGTTTTTCCATGGGATGCATATATAAAATAACAAAAGCAAGATGATGTTGAAATGAAACTGATAGCTTTGTTGTGTTTTAAAGAGAGAGATGTGTGCTTATACATATGTCAACAAGTAAGTGTGCAAAGTGCAACACTGCTGTGTCCTGGCATCTGCATTCCTGAATGCCAGACAAACAGCTCTGCCTGACAACAGCTGAAATCTAGGGTTGGACCTGAGATTGATTTCATCAACACAATGGGAAGAAACCAAAAAAAAAAAAAAAAAAAAAGAAAGAAAAAGAAAAGAAAAAGAAATGCTTTTCTGGTGACCCACCAAACGCAAATCAAAGCCCCTGAAATGTAAACCCTTCCTAGTTCGGCTCTTTTCCTAAGACATTAAAAGGACATCCAGTCTGTTGCCAAAAGGGATTTGTCCTTTTTATCTAGTCAGAAGAGTGCTTCAGCTATTTGCATTTCTGAATTGCTTAGCTGCCCAAGCATGCTCTGTGTGTGCTGTTTGAAATGTGTCATTGAGGCACGTGACTGCTGTTCTCAAGCTGATGTTGGACTTTCTCCAACAAATATGGATTATGTTAAAGTCGGTTCTGAATTGACGAGGATATGTTAATAACTCCCAGATGGGCATCTCTGTGCTCTCTAGCAGGGAAATGCAAGCAGTCTATGGCAGGAGCAAGTGTTTGGCAGGTCCATCATTCCGTCATTAAAGGCCACATTATTACTTACAACTGCGCTTGCATGACAATGGCTGCTAGGAGCTCGGCCTCAGAGTAATGAGCACCAAGAATCTGCTTTTAGGGGATGGTTTTCAGGTGTCAGGAAGATTTTGTTTGAAACTTCCTTCTTCCTATTGCCAAATAAGGCAGCATGAATGAATCAAAAGGGCAACGGGGGAGGCTGGTATCTGTGTTGCTGTTGGAGACCAGGTCTGTGCCCAGGACTGCCACACAGCCCTTGCCCAACAGAGCAACTCTGCATCTGTATGTGTCCTGAGCATATGTCCTTGGTGCCTAATTCCTGCCCTAGAAAGTTTCAGTTGGAGCAATTATTTACATTACAGTTGTTTACACTGCAGTCACAGTTTTCATTAGATGACTTATCTTCTTTGTCCTTGGTCCTTAACCTATGGGGTATGAATTTTTTGCACTTGCTTTTAATAAAAGAAAAAAAGAACTGAGAAAATGTATATCTTCTATAATCATATTTCCAGTGCAGAAGGCAACTGAGTATAGTTAAGATTGAATTCAAGCCAGGCGTGGTGGTGCACGCCTTTAATCCAAGCACTCAGGAGGCAGAGGCAGGCGATCTCTGCGAGTTCAAGGCCAGCCTGGTCTACATAGTGAGTTCCAGGACAGCTGGGGCTACAAGGAGACCCTGTCTCAAAAAGACCAAAAAAAAAAAAAAAAAGATTGAATTCAAAAGTGACCACTGTTACCTAGAAATATACAACTCATGGTTAATACAGTTAATTATGATGAAGGTAGATACTAAGATGAAAAGGAATCACCTGACAGAAAAATAATCATTCTGGTGATTATAAGTAGACTTACCACTAGAGTGGTGTGAAGCAAAGGGACTCCGCTTACAAAGTAAATGCTGCATATTCATTGCTTTCATTTAGAATGTAAAATAATCTTGCACCCCAATATATATTATATTGCAGTGAGAATCTCTGAGGATGATAAAACATAATGGAAAACATTCAACTGCAGATGATATATTTTCTCCTTTGTTATAAGTCTCCCTCACAATAATGAATAATTCAGTCACAGAGAATTCCCTTACTTTATCTTCAGGTAACTGGATTTTATGATGGCATTTCATCCACATAGACATATCTATATGTTCTCTTTCCTCCTTTTTCCCACAACTCCAAGGAATTTAAAAGTATAAAGCTACATCTTCCAATAACATTATGATGAATCATTTAGGATTTGGATTTTTTACAGGGCAGCAGCACTTCTGCACTGAGGCATTTCTGAAGAGACTTGTAAGGGTGTGCAACCCTGAATGTTAACAGTTTGGGTATTCTAGGAGGGCGAAAGAAAGAAAATCCAGTTCACCAGCTGAAAGTGGTAGCACAGGCCTATAGTCTCAGCACAGGGATGCTGAGACAGGAGAATTGCCCTAAGTTCTATACTAGCTTGGGTTACACAGTTTCGGGCCAGCCTTGGCTACAGTGTAAGGATTAGTCTTAAAACAAAACAAGAGGGGAGGGAGGGAAAGGGAGAGAAAGAAAGAAGGGAGAAAGGGAGGGAGGAGGAAGGGAGGGAGGGGAGGAGAGAAGGAGGGGAGAGAGAGAGAGAGAGAGAGAGAGAGAGAGAGAGAGAGAGAGAGAGAGAACTGCAGCTGTCTTTAGACCTCCGCCCAGTGGGAGAAAGATTTTTTGCTGAAAGCTAAATGTAAACTATCCCTGTCCTTTATAAACATGACATGTTATGGTTCTTTATGTGTGAATATCATGAAGTATCTATAGTCTGCAGGTTCACAAACCTCAGAGACTGCATATTTATTGAAAATCCTTTCAGCTCTCTCTCATATTGATGACTGCAAACAGAAACCCTGTATGTGATGCTGTTAACCCCCAGTGAGCATACTTAAGAAAAAAAGGGGGGGGGCAGGGAGGGTGTTTATGTTTAAAGATGTTTTTTTTTTTTTTTTTTTTTTTTTTTTGCCAACACTAAGTATGTCTTAAGCCTTCAAAATGAACTTTTGTAGCCTTAATATTTCATCAAAGAGCATTGGTTTGAGAAAGTTTGGAGAGTTTGCAGGTGTGATAGAAATGGAAGACCCTATATTTAATGGTCATTAAGTTGAAACTTTCTGAAAGACCAACAGACCTCAATGAATTAATCGAATCTTACCAGTGGTCCATCATTGCTGTTAGGTGTTAATTAGGAGCTATAGAGTATGAGTCACTCTGCAAAGTTCACAAAAGCAACTATCCCCTATTTGGGAGGAACTTACACGTCTGGGGTGGTGAGCTGTGTTGTCCTGCTGACACTAAGTGTAATGAATATTCTACAGTGGAGAACCTGGTATTTGCAAAGAGTATATCAGCCTCTTATTAGAGCTGCAGTAGCTTATAGTACATAGCATGGTCACATTTACAGAAAAGGAAACCTACCCACACAGGTGGGTCGTAGGGCAGACTTGGCATTACCGTCCAGCCTTTTGCCACCCTTTTAAATGTTGTGTCGCCTTTGACAGAATATATCCTGCCAACACAAGAAGACATAAAGAGAGGTGGAAGGGAGCACCCGTTATACAAAAGCACCAACCACCTGAAGCCCAGTGACTAACACAGGTAAACGGGTGGGATTTTTGTCTCACCTGTCCTGTCCTTTACTACACAGCAGAATACTCTGCTCATAATGGCACTCAACTTTCTGGATTGTTAAAAAAAAAAAAAAAAAAAAAAAAAAAAAAGAAGCTGATAAGAGCAATTGAAAGTAATATGGGCGTTTTAATATTGCGACGCTTAATGCTACATAAAACCTTTGTTTCCTACAGGTTTATTGAGCTGGTGTATTAGATTTCCTGCTGTCTGAGCAGGAAGATTATGGTGGCTTAGGTCTAAGTATACTTTGGGGAGGCATTTTGTATTTTCTCTATAAATAGTCTTTCTAAAACAACACAATTGTGTAACTATTAATGTTTATGCTGCATTTTACATCTCCCAAAGTTTACTATGCAAAGAGTAGAACATGGTAACCAAGGAAAATGTTTTGTCTATGAAATACGCTGGAACTTGTTGTTATTAAAGTAAATTTTATTTATTATTTCATCAGCAGGATGTCCATGCTTTGTCCTAACATTGTGGTATTATATTACTATGTTTCTAGAAGCTAAGCATTTATGTGTGTGGATACACACACACACACACACACACACACACACACACACACACACTACAGGTATGTCATGTTTTGAAATAAAAGTTGTAGCAGAACTGAAAAGCTAGCTTTTAAGTAGAAATAATGATACTTGAGTAAATTCAAAATGGGCAGAAAACTTGCAAAATGGTGGTTTCACATGCATGGTTTTCTTTTACAAAATGAAACATTTGATTAAGAGGACTACTGTTCAGAGATGTATCAAAGTTTATTAAGTCATTTCTCTGGCTTGGTGAAAATAACCATGTCATTAATTCTCTTTAATTCTCTTATTAAATGTACAGCTTTCAATAGCCATTAAAGAATTATCCTCACAAGTGCAGGATAACATGTCTCCTTGCTAAAGTACAGCACAGATTTCAACTAAGGTGACAATCTTGTTCCTATTCCTGGGGAAACATAACCAAAGGTGAAACTGCATTCCTTTGTGTAGGTAATTGAATGAGCAATTTCTTCAGAATATATAAGAAAAAAGGCCCCAGATCTAACACTACAGGTCTTCCCAGACCTACTATTTCTTCTGTACATGAATAGCCGGTTTCATTATGTTCAAAAATGTAACACTGGCAAAAGCAAACAGTTACATCCAAAGAAATGAAAGACGATCTCCTTCAAGCAGCAGAAATGAGATGTGTTGGGTCTATGTTTGAGTCACTCTCTGCTTCGCTAGAACATGATGTCTGGGTAATCTGCAATTTGCTAGGGGCATTGTTAGCACGCTTTGCCTCCAGGGTAGGATTTTAACCAGGCCTCTGGCAGCTGTGTGTTTGGCAACTCAGCCACATTAGGCATACAGAACCCCCTGCTATTACCCTGGTGAAACCTGTGCCAAGGCCCCTGGTGACACGGTGAAGGTATTAGGTCAGATGAGTTACATTAAGTGGCAAGTGATAAATTCAAGATGACAATTCAAAACAGCAGCGTTTCTTCTAAGTAATTAATTCCAGTGGTGCCCGAGGCAGTGTGTGGTTGCTACCACTGGTGTGGCAGAACTGCGTAGCTAATGAGAAAACATTACAGTGAGGATTAGAGGCCTGTGCATTCTGGCAGGTTGAGGTCACTGTGATTAGGAAATATTAACGCAGACTGACTGTGATAAACTGTATACATCCAGGAAACAACTTTTATTTTATTAATGTAGACACTATTGAACACTTTACAATGTTGGTGGTTCACTAAGTGGGCTGGGGTTAGGACTGATGCAATCCTCTTTGGGTCTGAGGTAGCCCCTCAAGTTTTCTGCAGATGGTGACAGGAGGACTGACCACAGTCAAGGACTTTCTCCTTGTCTGTGGATACGGTGTCTTCAGCACACAGACACCGTAAAAGATTGGCCTATTTGATTTTCCTGAACTTGACTTTACCAAGACCTTTTGCATGACTCATCCTCACTGCTTAAGAAATGACTGTGAAATGTGTGAACAGTGATCTTGTCAAGCAAGGGTCAAAGAGTTTGATTCTCCTGCTAAGTTTGTCCTTGGAGAGGGAGTGAGGAGGCCACCTTGGATTTCCTAGTGCTATTAAGGTTTGGGAGGACTTACTCAAGTTCATTCTCACTGCCAAACAATCCTGTGAGCTCTGTGGAGGGAGCGTGGCCATTTTAGTTTGGAATACACAGAACCTGAGGTCAAAGGGATAAGGAAAGGGATGAGTTCACACAGCTTGGAGAAGAGAGTGTTTGGAGCTGGAACCCAGCACCCAGCCTACCTCATTTCATGCTCACCTGGAGGTCTCACTGGGGAGGAACAGAACCAATCCCCCCAAACCTTTCCTTATAAAACTCTCAAAGAAGGTTGTGCAGAACTGTTGTGCATATGGCCCTATGAATACACACATCTATATGCACACTCACATAACTCAGAATGTTGGCTCATCTCTAGTGAAGGACTTTTAGTTTGAGCAACCACAGATGTCTTATGGTGTATCAGATATATGGCCTATAAAATACCTACTAAACACATTTCCCTTGGCACTGAAAAATGAACTGCTTCTAAAGGTAAGACTGTTTCCTTATCATTTGCTATAAATTGGCTGTGGTGTTTGGTACTCAGCTTCAATCTGTGCTCTGTCCACGGGTATGTGTGTGAGTGAAGGCAGATGAGTGGGAAAGCCATTAGCAACACGTGCCTCCTGAAATCTTGAAGTGCTACCAAGTACATCTTTGTGTTCCAAGCTTCCTAGTATATTAAGAAGTAGATTACATTGTAGAGAAAACAATGAAAGCCTTAAATACGATCTATTTTTCTTAATTCTGTAGAATACATGAGATTGATTTTACGTTAGCATAAACTATAGCCAGTTCCATTTTCTAGAATAGAGAAACAATAGAGAGAGCTTTCTGAAGGCTCAATTCTCACAAAGTAACATTTAAATATCCCTGGTAATTTTATATTTACATAGATACATAAAAGTCTTGGCAGCTTTGTGAATGGAAGAAAAAATTAGGACAAGTCAATAAACCTATCTTTTCATTACATATTTTGGAGTGATAATTCATAAGCACCAAGGAATTTCTACCAAACGTTTTTTCAACTTTATAAAGTGAACAGGAGACATGAAGTGAAAGACACCGGCACTGGCAGAAGTTCAGCAGCGCTCTGCCCGCTGTGCTACTCTTACGATGGGGTAGTGACATAGCTCTGTTTCTACAACTTGCTTTTCTCTCTTAATGTTGTGGCCATTTCTACAAGTCAATGTATACAGACTCTTTTCTTTCTTTTTCTCTTTTTTCCTTTCTTTCTGTCTTTCTTTGCTTTGCTAGAAATCATACCTAAGGCCTCTCACAAGCACTATCACTGAGACAGGCTCCCAGCCCTTTACTCTTTTTCCATTTCTTTTTCTTTTTGAGACAGGGTCTCAGTATGTAGCTCTAACTGGCCTGTAACTAGCTATGTAGAACAGGTTGGCCTCGATCTCACAGAGATCCAACTGTCACTGCCCCATGGTGAGATTAAAGGCATGCACTACCATGCTTTTACTATTCTTTTTAATAGCTACACAGTATCTCAAAGTAGAGTTATATTGTAATGTGTTTAACCAGTCCCCCATTGACAGAATTTTAGATATTCCAGGCTTTACTACCAAAATAGTGTTGGAGTAAATATCCCTGTATCTTGAGCAATGCTTTCTTAAATTTTGAAAATTATAAATGTTATTATACATACAGATGAGTGTATAAGATATTCATACCCAGATTAAGAATAATGAAACAAATGCAGGAGTATTCAGCACTCACATAAGAAATCATGGTGTTTGTGAAAGCTCCAAACACTGTTCACACACAGCATACTCTACCCCAGAAAATACTATTCTGTATATTCATGTTTGTTCTTACTTTCTTAGGTACTTGTGGAAGAGTCATAAGGTATGTGCCAGTCCCGCCCCAAACTGTGCAACTAGAAGTGTGTCAGAATCCTGCTGTGTGTGTGCTTGTCAAGTGTGTAAGAGTTTGTGATGCTTTACGCCACCAAAACTCAGCAATGCTGTGCTTCTAATCTGTGGTCTGTGTATGCAGTTGCCTGGAGGGCTTTGAAAAGTACACTAAGCCCAGAGATACTGACTGCATAGGTCTGGTTGGATCATCATGTGGATGACCAGATTCTGGGAATCTGTATTTTAATAAATCCCTGGTTGACTGTGGTGTTCAACCAGGTCTGGAACCACAGTAGAATGAATGAGCCAGTCAACTTATAGTATATTTCCAGACTAACTTGTTACCCATACCAGTAGAGATTCTTTCCCTGCAGGGTTCTTTCTTTCCTCCTTCCTTTCCACTTCTCTAACCAACATACAAGTCCTGAATCAGGTCCTTATTACATGTGCCAAGATTAGAAATGACATGGAAATAACCCTTTTTTACAGACTTTGAAGTCCAGGTTCAAAAATCAGCTCTTCCATTTCCTAGCAGTGTAACCTAAGTCGCTGCTTCTTTAGCTGTAAGATGAGGATGATGGTAACAGTGCCTGTCATTTAGGGAATGTGGAGAGTAGGCAAGTTACAATATGTAAAGCTCTTAAAACAGCACCTGGCACAGGTAAGCACTCGGGAAATGTTGCTTGTTATTATTATTGGTGTCCTCAAGGAGTCTGGGGAGTTCAAAAGACGTGTTCATTGGCAAGCTCTCTTCTACAGCTGTTCTCTTTGCACCAGTAGTACTAAGACAGCCTTCTGCCAGCACCATTCCCTCCTATTCTCCCCTGTTCAGGAATGCACCATGGTTCAACTCACCTGTGTTGGAGAAATTACCTATCAAACCTCTGTGGAAGCATCACTGGCTGAAGCATTCATTCCATTTGAGAGAATAGTTTTCCCTTTTCTTCCATTCAGCTCTAGCTTGTCTGTTGTGATAGTTACTCATTCTAAAGTGATTACACCAGTCAGGGTTCTGCCTCAGCTGCTTTAACAAGGCTAAATAACCATGGCTTAAACAAAACAGAAATTTATTTGTCTCACTTACACTCAAGCTTCCAGCTTCTAGTGTTAGAGGCCTGTAATCCTAATGATTTGGGAAGCAGGAGAACCACAAGTTCAAGGCCTGGCTGGGGTACAGAACAATTCAAAGCCATCCTTGACAACATAAAATTGTCTTATCTCAAAATAAAATGCTAAAAAACAAACAAAAATGTCAGTGTGAGAGGCCCTTGGTTCAATATCCATTATCACAAAAAACAGAAAACAAAACAGCACACACACACACACACACACACACACACACACACACAAGCATATGTTACCACACCTCGTTCAGCACAGATTTCTTGAACACCAATGCAGAGTATTTCACTGAGCCTTGAGAAGGTGAGAGGAAGATGAAGATGAATAATAGTAATCATCTGTTCTTGAGGAATTCACATTCTAGATGAGGACAGTCTAGCATATCCTTAATTTCCATTGGTATAATGATAGATGTATGTATAAAAGACAGAGTTCACAATAGGGAATGATTGGTCCTATCTTGGGAATGGTAGGAAAGTAGGTCAGAGATGTGTCAGCACAAACAGTAGAAGAAAAATAATGTCATCTTTCTCCCAAGAAGGGAATCTAATTCTGAGCAGAGATGCATCCCATCCTGAATGTCTGAGATGTGTGGGCATATGTGCATATGCATGTATGCATATGTGTACATGCTTGCATCAGGACTGAGGCACAGATATACTCTTTCCCCCCAGGAGTCTGTATTTTACTGTCTGTGTTTGGTATTATGACAGTTTATGTACCTTGGTTCAAGCACTCCCAACCACAAAAACCATTTGCATAAGCCCTACTTGTCAAAAAATATCATAGTATACAGAAATATGCTTCATGCACACACACACACATACACACACACACCACCTCATTTGGTGCTCACCTAATAAAAGGCGAAGAGAAAGATTAAAGTCCCCTTTTCATTTCTCGTATTAGAATGGAACGGTTACTGCTGTACAACAATACCTGTGTTTGCATATTGGAGTTATGCATTGTAGACTCCCCAGAAGCATTAAAAGTAGGAAGCAGAAGACTTGGAGAACACACAAACAGGGAGAGATGACAGGTTCTTTTACAGCAGTTGGAAACCAGGGATAATTACACCATTGTCTCTCATTCTGTTCCCACGTGGACTTGCTTAAATGTCATCTGAAACAGCAAGTTCTCACTCTTTCCTTCCTGGGAAACCTTATCCAACCTGTGCTCAGACATTATAATAGTGCGCCTCAGCCCAGAGCGTGGGCCCGTGGGGGATTCATATTCGGGCATCACCGATAGTTGACCTGGCTATTGTTGTCTGTGGTACTTACTGGTAAAGTTTCTCAATCAATACAACATCAGCCCCAGGAGCTCCTGGGAATGGAAAGCTGCAGCAGCGTACTTAATCTTGGAGCCAGCCTGTGCTCTCTGCTCTGCTGCTAAACTGGGTAGTTGGCCTACTTGATGTGGCATTATTGCTGCTGGGGTCAGATGTGAGCAGTTCGGCAAGGGCTGATGAATGGCTGTCGGTGGTAAAGCACCTCTCCCGCCCACCCAGAGACATTTAACAATGATAGACTATAACTGCGCTTGCACAAAAATCTGTGTTGCTTGTTTCTGAGGCTTCTGTGCTGAGGGTGTAGGACTGGCACTATTATGAAAGGATGTTTGAGTTTCGGCATAGAAAGGGTAGTGTAAAAGCCAAAGGCGCTGTTGCAAGAAATGAAGTTGGCTTTTCGTTCTGAGAGAAGGTGGCTACTATACAGATGCTCCATGACATCACCATGCCCATTTCTTCCCACCTTTGCTTTAGAAAGACTGCTAGGCAGCAGGGAAGAAGATAAATGGAAAATTACTCTAATTTTATTAAGATGGACCATGAATGTCTTCATCATTAAGGGAGTAATTACTCAGGATGGTAAGTGTGGACTTATGTAATACCCACTAAGATGAAGGAGAAATTAAGGTGTAAATAATTGTTGAACATGGCACTGGGATGCCCTCCACTATTGTTTAAAATATGACACTGTGAAACCTGAATAATTTTTTTAAATATCATGCAAGAAGTGTCAGTGTATTATTTATTTAAATATTTCATGCTCAGTACAATCTTTTTTTTAGTAATCAGACAAAGAAAACGAAAAATGGTTGCTATGACCTAAATATTCTGTCTGTTACAGGCTTCTCTGTAAAGTAAAAAGACCACAGGCTAGTGTCAGGAAAGTAATCACAAGTGTAAGTGTTGGGTTCAGACAGATTCTACACAGAATCATGGGGCTTCATTAAATATTTAATCAAATTAAAAAATTAACAAGAGGGAGAGAGTGGTGACTGTATTTCCAGGGGAGGGCTAGCTTACCAGGACTTTGGGCTGTACAGTAAGGAAAGGACTGTAAGCAGTTGCATCCTTTGAGCAGAGCCAAGACCGAGTCATCTTCTTATCCCGAGACCTAGCACTGTTTCTGATGCAAAACAAGTCTTCCCAGTAGGTATGGAGTGAGCAGAATGAGCTAGAAAATGAAGCTGAGGATGTTTAGGGGTTCACCTTCTGAAACTGAGACAGTTGATGCCCTGCAAGATTCTATTGCTCTACTTTCCCAGGGTTGAGGAGTAGGTTACACCAATAATCTTAGACTATTGATGTCTAGCTTGGATGCTATAAGAAAATGTTTTCTTCAAATATTTAATTTAGAAATCAATTCATCTTTTGTGTGTGTCTGTATGTATTTGTGGGGGTGGGGGGGTGGGGGTATGCAGGTGCAGGTGCAGGTGCAGGTCAACCTTAGGCTTTATTTATCAGGAGTCATCCACCTTGTTTTTCAAGACAATTTCTCTCACTAGAACCAGAGACTCTCCAATTAGACTAGGCTGGTCAGCCAGTGAGCCCCAGGGATCTGCCTATCTCTGCCTACCTAGCCCTGGGATTACAAGTGTGTGTAACAGTTCCCAGCTCTTTACGTAGGGGCTAGGGATCAAACTCAGGTTCTCAAGCTTCCAAGTCAAGCTCTTAACTAGCTGAATTATCTCCTGAGCCTCTCAATTCATCTTTTGATGATACATATTTGCATGACAATCAACCCTCACAAACTAGCAAAGTCACTTGTATGTGACTTCACCTTTGTTGTATTTTCTTTTCCTCCAGCCCAAGATATTATCTCCCTTCTCCCAGTCCTGCATTCACAGTACTGAAGCCATTGCTGAGAAAAAAAAATCCTTAAGGGAGGAAGGAAAAGCAAACAACAGCTTCTAAAATATCATCCATTCTCCTTGTCCCATTGCTTCTTTTCTCTGCCAAGCTCATGATTTTTTTCTCTACACTTTGGTAATGCCCAGCCAAGTCAATGCTGGAGCCTGTGTTTTGGGCTCCTTAGTGTATTTGGCATCATATGAGGTCTGGTGGCTAGAATGGTACCCCTCCTGATACCAAAGATAAGTACTCGGGCTAGAAATGTGACTGTGACCTTACTTGGGAAGAGGATCTTTGCAGATATTTCTGTTAAGGATCTTAAAATGAGTTAGTTCTAGATTACCCAGGTAGACAGAGAGGGGAAAATCTGAAGAAGAAGAAAAAGAGGCCATGTGAGGTTGAAGGCCAAGGTTCCAGTGAGTGGCCATCAGTCAAGAAATATTAACAGCCACAAGACACCAGAAAAGACGTGGAATGGATGTCTCGCCGGCTTCACTGCTCACATCTTCACCCCCATTGTCTGTCTTTTAAACTGAGAGAATAAATTTCTTTTGTTACTAGCCACCCAGTCTGCCATTATCTGGTACCACAACCCTAGGGAACTCATATACAGGGTGATGCCAATGTGGTTTCCCAAGCCATAATCCTTTGCTTATGAACTTCAGAAGTATTTCTTTGCATTATTCTTCAATTATCTCCCTGAGCTATTTCTCTTTTCCCAGAAAAATCTCATTTAGTTTCGAAAACATTTATAGAACACTTACTAGGTGTTCCAAGAGGCAAGGATAAATAAGACATAGTCCATTCCTTCCAGAAATTATGCACCTTGCCTATTTGTGTAAACAGATGGAAATGTACCTTTTGGTTTTCTCAAGAATTGGGATTCCAGAAAGGCCTCTGATTGTTCCCCTTTTCCCATCCTGCAGAATAATTTCTACACAAATTTGAACAAAGAAATTTCAATGGTTTTTATGCCAGCCTAATTTTCAATCCTTTTTCCCAGGACTGTCAAATTATTTCCCTGTTTTCTGACACTGACTCCAGCATAGCAATAATAAGGACAAACACCTCTGGATAATAAGATAACCTGGGAATTAAAGCCGGGGCTAGTATTCGTTTTGCAGTGATTAGGACACGTTGGATTGACCAGGCTGGATACAAGTAGTAATGAATGGACACAAATGCAGATCAGAGTGCCATCTAGACATCATTGAGAACTGTTCAAGATCACTGCCATCATTAGCTTGAAGCCCAGCCACAGCCCCTCTGCACAGCATCCACTAGTGTAGGACACTGTAAGACTAGGTTTAAATGGTGAGCTTCACCCTGTTGAATCTTTAGGATGCCTTTAGGATCATATGTGGTATTTGGGGTGGGTGTTGAGTGCCCCATGTTAACCAGGAAAAAGCGAAAGCTGGCATCCAGAAGGGTACCCACGTTTCTGTATTGCTTTTAAAGCTGGAGAGAATTGAGCATCTAGAGAGACATCCTTGAGCTAGACTGCCTACTCTGACTTTCAGAAAGGGCAGCAGAGGAGTGAGGCTTGGAATGCAGCCAGCCTGGTTAACCACAGGGCCTTGACAAGAATCACCATTCAGGTGGGGGCAAATGACTACTGTGCCTCAGTTTCCTCTCTTGAAGAACTAAGGCCTTGTAGTTACCTTTCAGGTTCATCAAAAAGTTAGAATTAGCACTTAAAAATGGTTTGTACAGTACATGGACTTTAGTGGTCAGTTAATGAATGAAACTATAGTGACTGCTGTTTCTTATTTCTGCCTTTGACCTGAAGCAGCAGAGAGCACCTTTGACTAGCATGTGGAGGATAGTCCTGGAGTGGGGTAGACTTTGAAGAAAAAAGAGAAAGAAAACTGAAATGCCGTGGGGAAGACCCATCACCTTTGGGAATCAGAGTGCGCAGACAGTGGCCTGGAGGGTCAAAAGTGCCAAGGTTAGTCTAGATGAGTAACTTGAGGTAAACAATGTATCTTCCTGTATCACTAGTAAAATGTAGTATTCTCTACAGCTGCCTGGGAGCTAAGTTTTCACTTGTGCACATTAAAATAAGAGTCTGTAACTCCAGTCCCAGGGGATCTGACAGACTCAAAAAATAAAGTGGAAGGGGCTGGAGAGATGGCTCAGTGGTTAAGAACACTGGTTGTTCTTGCAGAAGACCCGGTTTCATACCCCAGCACCCACATGGCAGCTAACAACTGTCTGTAGCTCCAGCTCCAGGGGATCCAATAGCCTCTTCTGTCCTCCACAGGCATTGCACAACACGGTACATGCGGGCAATACAAGCATACACATTAAATAAAATTTTAAAAAAAGAAAAAAAAAAGACCTTATAGACATCCTTTCATGACACTGAACAGAGTAGCTCGTAAGGATCTTCTGGAAGCTGAGGGCATGCTTGTCCTTGCTCTTTATGCTGTGCACTATCCCCACCCCCCATCTGCAGGGATGCATTCCAAGAACTCAATAAGTATTTGAAATGGCAAATAATAACAAACCATATATATATATATATATATAAATGTTTGTATCTATGACGTACGTTTCTCAGGGGGCTCTGAAGTCAACACTTCCCTTTGGCTTCCCTAGCCCACAAGATCCATTCACTATTTTCGCTCTACCCTATCCAACCTCCCTCATCCCTCCGCAGTCCAAGAACCCCATTACCCCTACACTACCACCAACAATACCAGTTTCTCTCTATCCTCTCTCCTGAGTTTCCTTCTCCTCCACCTCCATGGACCCCTGCATATCCCTCCCTTCTCCTCTCCCAACTGAACACTCCCATTTCCCCCACCTTCTCCAGCAACGTCTCTTCCCTACTCGTCCCTTATTTCAGACTCTTCCTTTCCCTTTACCTCCATGTTTCCTTTCCATTTTTCTGGCTCCTAGTGTTAAGACAGGATACATACTCACATATAAGGGATTGGTACTGTGATCCACAAATGAGGGAGAACTTACATCGCTTGCTTTTCTGCAGGCCCTGTGGAACATTATCAGTTATATGATTAGCAATATTATCACTAATCATATTTTGGTCATAGATTAACTTGATCTGAGACAATGTATAGAAAGAGCTGCAATTCAGGGAAATGGGATTCAAGGAAGGGAGTAAAGGAGTCCATGTGTCAGAAAAGAAGCACAGACCATAGTAGGCATTGAGAGAAAGAGACTGAGATCTAGAAATGAGGCTTGTCCATGGTGAGCGAGCTGTCATTTAGAGGTAGAGGCAACTTGAAATCATCTTTCCCAGTGGTGTTCAAATCTGAAGATTAATTTTTGGTCCACTAAGGAAAAAGATAACAAAACAAAACCAAGAGCAAAACAATGTTGAGCAGGCCTAAGGTAAATACTCTTTCACCTTGCCAAGATGCAATTGTATATTAATGTGGCCAGCAATTCTTTTTTCTTCCTTTTAAATTAGTTCTTTGAGAATTTCATACAATGAATTTTTATTATATTCATCCCCCTCCCCAGGTCCACCCCCCTTCCCTACCTACACAACTCTGTGACTGCTCTTTTTTTTTAATTCAAGTCCAATTTGTGCTGCCCATATACTCTTGGGTATGTAACCATTCACTGGCCCGGAGTCAACCTACCAAGCCACACTCTTAAAGAAAGCAGACTTTCCCCCCTCCCAGAAGCTATCAATGGCCTATAGCTCCTTAGCTATAGTAGATGGCAATGAACACAGAGACTCACAACTAGTCAAGGTGCAGAGAATAAGAGCCTGTGGAATGCTCAGCCCTAAATGGGACACTTATATTACACTTTCTCTTCCCAGGCAGAGATCAGCTCAGAGATCACTGCAGAAGAGGCGGCAGAAAGATTGTGCAAGCCACAGACTATCAATGACTACAAGGAAGAAACATCTTCTGGATGCAACAGGGCAGGGGCACATATGAGCTCAGCAGTTGTGACAGCATGCACAAGACCTGCACAGACTCAAGCCAGACAAAATTCCACCATGACCAGCAGTTCCTAAAAGAAAGGGCATTATGAGCTGGAGAGACGGTTGAGTCAGTAATTGCTTGCCTTGCAAGCACAGGACCTGAGTTCCATCCTCAGAGACCACATAAAAAAGCTGGGCATGGTGGCAGGTGCTTGGATCCAGTGCTGGGGAGACAGAGACAGGAAGATCCCTAAGACTCATTGGACAGCTAGTCTAACCAAACTGGCAAGCTTCAGGCCAATGAGAGAGCCTGTCTCAGAAAATAAAATGGTGGGCAGCACCTGCAGAACTACCTGACATTGTCTTCTAGCCTCTATATGTATGTATACACAGGTGTGCACACTTATGGACACATGCACCTGTATGCATATAAACACACATGCACATATAAGGAAGGAAGGAAGGAGAGAGAGAGAGAAATGAAGGAAGGGAGAAAGATAGTTTATCACTAACAAGAGGAAGGAAGGACATACTCTCACAGTAAAAGTCAATCCTTTGGATGTGAACAGGTTAGAGATATGAACCTCAAAACTGTTGGAAAGACCTCTCTCCGTGCAGAAGCAGCAGGTGTCAAGGCCCTATGTTGGGGCCAGAGAAGCATCTATATTATAGTGAGCTAAGCAGACAGAGAGATTGCCTGCTGAGCCTCCAGGGGAGGACCACAGGTGGCCTTAGCTACAGCAGCAGCAGGCCTAGAGCCAGTAGCAGAGAAACATGGCAACTGGACATGATCTTCTCAATACTGATGGACTTGAGGATCACATCTCTAGGCCTGGAGTGGGAGAGAAGGGGGTGGTGATAAGATTAAATAGGGCTCTATTGCAGGAGAGTGTTGAGCAGAAGCCTAATAATCAAGCTGATAAATCAGGCTTAGAGATGTAAGACCAAAAACCAATCATTCAAACTGGGAGGCAAAGTGGGGTTCCAGAGCAGTGCATCCACAGGATGCAAGGACAGAGTGAAGGTGCACTTTGGAACTATGGTTACTATAGGGGTTCATAAACCTAATCCAAATGCCAGGATTATAACTGATCCAGTGCTGCCGCCAGGTTTAAGTATCACAGGGTTAATACTAGGCTTCAGCATTTTTTAAACAACTCCATCCAGTGAAACAGCCAAGATTGGAAGCCCCTGGACTTCCCAAAGCGTCTGTCAGAAGGATAGGTTCCATAGCAGAGCTAAGGTCTGACTGTGTCTACAGGTGAATGCCAGAAAGAGTTGGCTGAGAAAAGCAAATGAGGAAGAATGCAAGGAGGGAGTCGAGTGCATATGCAGATGTTGCTCCATTGCTGTGTGGACAGGAGCTCAGGGACAAGCTAGCTTGCTAAAAAATTCAGAGAGGTCTTTGCTATTCGCTAGTATAAGCTAACACCCCCATTGGGGAGCACTGGCTTAGCAAATCTAGCTTTGTGTGTGTTAATTGCTGCCGTAGATGTAAGAAGCATGACAGGTATTCACTCAAGCAGAAAGAGCAGAATTTCTCAGTTATCTTCCACTCATTTTATTCAAAATTGAAAGGATAGTCTGCTGTCAGCTGGGGCATTTTGCTGTGCACAGGAAACCCAAAGCCTTCATTACCCCCTTTTGCTTACAAGCAGGAAACCTCAGAAAGTGGGCCCAACACTGACTTGCTCCACATATGATCATCACAACTATCAGATGCTTTAATGTTAAATTTTGATTTGAAACCACAGCAGTATAGATGCTAGACAGACTTTCTGCTTTGGTAGTTTTCCAATCAAAAGGAAAAGCATACAGAGATCATTAGAAGAATGTGTGATACTTGGTGGGAAATATAAACTTTCAAATAAGAAAAATGATAACAATAGTAGCCAAATTTATTCTGAGTTACCACCTTAGTCTGCCAAGGTACTATAAGAAAAAACATAAACTGGTGGGTTAAATAACTGAAATTTGTTTCTCACAGTGCTAGAGGCTGGGAAGTCTATGATCAAAGGCCCAACTGATTCGGTTTCTGGTGAGGGAATTTTTTCAGGTTTATATTATAGATGACAGCCTTCTTGCCATCTCCCTGAATGAGCATGAGAAACAGAGAAGTGTGATAGAGGAAGAGAAGGAAAAGGAGAAGAGAGTGAGCTTCCTCTCTCTCTCTGTCTCTCTCTCTGTCTCTCTGTCTCTCTCTCTGTCTCTCTCTGTCTCTGTCTCTCTCTCTCTCTCTCTCTCTCTCTCTCTCTCTCTCTCTCTCTCTCTCTCTCTCTCTCTCTCTCTCTCTCTCTCTCTCTCTCTCTCTCTCTCTCTCTCTCTCTCTCTCTCTCTCTCTCTCTCTCTCTCTCTCTCTCTCCATGTGAGTGTGTTTGTGGATTTGTGGGTGCACATGTGTGCATGTGCCTGTGGAGACCAGAGGACAACTTTGGATATCATTCCTCAGGTGCCATTCATCTTGTTTTGAGACAGGGCCTCTCAGAGGCTTGGATCTTGCCAGTGAGTTCCAGGGATCAACCTGTTTCTTCCTTCTCAGCACTAGGATTACAAATGTGTATGACCTAGGACAGCATGCAAAAAACTCAATGCCAAAGGGGACTCCCTTTTTGGGAGTTGTTGACAGGAAGATCCCATAGACCCTCAAACAATACTGGCTATTACCATTTCTCTTGATTACCCACCAGAACTTCCTTATTACTCAGTATTACATAGGTGAGTCCTAGAACAAACAAGGAGGAATCAAGCTGGTACTCATCTTAAAGCTTCATCTCTACTGGATAGTTTCATTGTGCTGGAAGGTGCTATGCGAGCTACTGGAAGAGAAAAGCAATCATCGGCCTTACCTTGCTGTCAACCAACCCTGTGAGCTACAATAACATAGGCAGGGCAAGATATTCCCACTGGAGCAATAGTGGCATGGATGTTATGGAAGTGAACCTTCTGATGGATGAAGATTTTGATTGGATTTAAGGCCTACTTCACAAGATGGTGCCCATACCTGGCACTGTTATCAAGGCCAAGAACCTATGACTAGACAGGTCACAGGTCACAGGGGAGAACTTACTACTGTTATTCTGCAAAATGGACATAGTAATAAACTGACTCCTAATGACTTGTTTTACTCATAGATTAATGCGTCTCTCAACTCTCACCAGAGAAGCTTCTTCTTGCAGCAGATGGCAGTTAACACAGAGACCCACAGCTGGTCAATAGGCAGAGAATAAGAAGCTGCAGAGTACTTCGTCCCAAATGGGACAGCTTTATAATACCCTCTCCTCCCTAGACTCAGGGATCATTGCAAAAGAGCAGTCAGAAAGATTGTAAGAACCAGAGATTGTGGATTAATACAAGGAAATCATGTTGTCTGGATACCACAGGACAGTTGCACATTATGAACTCACAATGCTAATGGCAACCTGCACAAGGCATGTACAAGCCCAACCCAGACAAAAACCCAGCATGGGTGGTAGAGGTGGGCAAGAACCCCCAGGCCTAGTTGAGGAACTACCAACAACTGATAGCTGCTGAGAGACATAGAGTCAGTTTTCTTTATTGGTGTGACATCTGGTAGGCTGACCAGATTTTGAGAACACTAAAGAGTATTTAAGGAACACAGACTAGACCAAATAGGCCTTAAAAAAAAGAAAATTAATAATAGATGACATGAAGTTGGAGTTGGGAGTAGTACGGTAGGGCTGGAGATGGGGTCTGAATGTGATAAAAAATTGAATCAAAGAATCAATAAAAGTACATAAAACAAAACAAACAGCAAAAAATGTGTGTGATCATACTCAGTGCTTTTTATATCGTTTCTGGGGACTGAACTCAGGTCCTCATGTTTACATGGCAAGATGTCTTTGCTGGTTTCTTTTTTTATAAGACCATTAATCCAGTCTGATCAGGATCTCACCCTTGTGACTTCACTTAACCTTACTAACTTTGTAATAGGCCCTATCATCACATTCAGTTAACACTGGGGTTTAGGGCTTTGACATTGTGCTGCAATGTGATGCAATTACACTACAGTACTTATGATATGCTGTCATTACAAGATTATATATATATATATGGTAGTTTAATCCTCTTGATCCAATGGGGAAGGTACTCTATTCCCATTTTATAAACTATGAAACTGAGGCTCAAAACTTATGCATCCTCCTCAAGGTCATCCAGCTGAAAGTACTGTCTTTAATTCACATGCATGAAGAATTAGCCACGTGAACACATTGCTGATACTCTCCCCAATCCTTGTAGAGTAAGTCCTCTTGGTTGTGTCAAGTTCCTCGGGGACTCTAAACAGCTAATGAGCTCTGACACCCATGATTAGGAGAGCTACACTGGAAATATTTGGTGCTTGAACCCTCTCTCTTCACAGCGCACTGAAAGCTTGCTTCAAATGCAGTTTTATTTGTCAGTTTTGCTTCATTTATATATTAAAACAGTATTTTGGCAAACTGTACTTTTTTATCAGGCACTCAGACCTTTCCTCTTCTGGAAGCATTTAAGAGAGAGTGCTAGATGTGTTTAAAAATAACTGTGATGCTAGGGAAAGCTTCATTTGGGAGCTTGGAAAGTGACAAGAGGGTCTACAGGTCACATAGAACATTAGAGAAGAGGTCGTCCTCAGTCTGAGTCTTGAGGGATGGAAGCCATTTGGCCAGGAAGCCCTGTAAGAAGGACTGTGCATAGCTTTACAGAGAGGATTTGGTGACTTTAGAAGCCACCCTGCATGTGAGGCACCACCAGGGTTTTACAGCAGCTAGGCTGAAGGAGGCAGGTTAGAGAGCAATGGAATGACAGACCCTAACGCATGATTTTCTTTGCTGTTCTGAGAAGTATTGCTGTTGTCACTGCTGGAAAGTTTACAGAGGCTTACGGCCAGTCCAACAAGACAAGAATTGTGTTTCTGAACCATAATAATAGAAAAATCAGAGATTTGAAGCAGTAGATTGAAGATACAGAACTATTGCTACAGATCTCATCAAAGATGCTTGGTGCCTAGCTCAAGAGCCAAGTGTTAAGCTAGACAAGGCAGTGTGGAGTCCTGATGTTTCTGAGTTCCACCAAGGGAGTAAATCCAGTGGTGCCCAATGTCAGAAAATTAAAAACAACTTGCTCCCCATTATCTGATTATATTTAAGTGTTTTTAGGAAGCAACAAGCAATTCTTTTCCACACTAACTTGTGATTGATATACCCTAGATTTTTTCATTGCCAAATATTTTATAGTATAAGACAGTTGTCCACATGTAGAGTTCTCTAATTGCCAGTGTGAACTGATTACAACTGCATTTTGCATTCTACTACATTTGGGACTCATCTGTATTTCAACAGACTTTTCTTAGTTCCAATGCTCTTGTCAAGAACAGTCTAGATGCATGGTTCTCCTCGTCGTTGTCAGCACCTATCTTTACCAGCTCACATTCCCCACCTCCTGTACATCTCTCTAGCTGATTCTACAAATGTTCTCTCCTTAACTGGACTTGAGGTTAATGATATCTCTTAGTTGAGATAAGGTCAAAAAAGTTCAAAAGAAACTGTACAGAAGACAGAATTTTCATCTTAATAAAAAGTAGCCTCTATAAATTACCTTATATTTCTGGAACTTTTGTCCAAATATTTAGGCTCCCTTAGAGAGTTGCTGCATTGTCTCCTTTCTTAGAATGTGAATGATTTGACTTTTTATTTTCATTATCTAGACACTCAAAGCCAAATGTTCCATTTACCTATAACACATGTTACTTTACTTTGGTTTTCTCTGTACTGACTCTCCTTTTTTTAGTTCCCTTTTCTGTGTTTATTTTTTTAAGCCTATGGCATGTCAAATCCTTTCAGAGAAGTGAGCCATCAGCAACTTCTCACTAAGAAATTCTTATCCCCCTGTGAATGAACTTGCACTGAGGGACATTTCAGGACACTACTTCACATAATAGAACTTAATACAAATGACAGAATGTATGAACTCCAGTGGTGGAGGTCTGTGGGAGGGTGCCAAAGGGGAAGGGGGTATAAAGATGATTTTGTGTATGAAATACACAAAAATTCAATTTAAAAAGCATATGTGTGTGTATAT
>NW_008357637.1:5359752-5422891 GCF_000622305.1 Nannospalax galili | reverse complement strand
AGAGATGGCTCAGTGGTTAAGAACACTGGTTGTTCTTGCAGAAGGCCCAGGTTCAAATCCCAGCACCCACATGGCAGCTAACAACTGTCTGTAACTGCAGTTCCAGGAGATCCGACAGCCTCTTCTGTCCTCCATGGGCATTGCATGACACGGCGCACTTACCTACATGCAGACAACACATGCATACACACAAAATAAAAATAATAAATAAAAGATTTTAAATTTTAAAAAAAGAAGTGCTTATCAACTGAATTTGAGGTACAGATTGAGTTATCTGGAACAAGTTATCAGGTGTCTTTCCCTTTCCTGATTCAATCTATCTACAACCCATTCACTAGAGAAATTTGAAGTTGTGTCCACTCAGAAGTGGAAACTTTACCATGATGGAAAATCATGGGTCCTTGAGCTGGCAGCCTCTTTCTGGTGGCCTGGCCTCAGTGGCTGTTCCAGTCAGTAGACCACACCTCTGTTCCCTAGTCTAAGCCTACAAAACTCACCCATCACGTGTCCTTCATTTCTGTCCTGAAGGACCTGTCCAGTTCTTTGATTGTTTTAGAGCAGGCTGCTCGCTTCCTCTAACCCCATGAACCCTCCAGTCTTGGAAAGCCTGTTGCTTCACTTCCATTCCCCCCATAGGTGTTCCTTACAGCTGTGACACTGATGACCAACCTGCAGGCTTATCCTGTGCCTGGAACTGTGCATGCTGCTTCTGATGTTAGTTCACTCTCACTGCACACCTGGGTCTGGGGAATATCATCATGAAGTGAACACTGAGACTCAGAGAGATTCAATAGCTTATTCAAGGACACAGAGCTAAGTTCAAATCCAAGCCAGAAGTACAACCAAGACCCACTCTGGAGCCTCACAGCATCCTTTAAGCCCAGATGTGTGCCATGTTGGGGTATACATGGAAAATCCTGACCACCAGAGTTTAGCAATGTTAGGATGCCATCAGCTGCTCTGAACAGAAACAGGATGAGATGGGTCATTCACTCATATGTCTGTGTTTGAATTACTTTTGTTTTCATCACGATTGGTGGGATTTTAGATAGGACTTTCTGAGATGAAAATCGTCTCACACTCACTACTTCCAATAATGTTCATGTCATCATAAAGCTCCATTGCATGTGGTTTATCTTTTGTGGTTACAGAAAATAATTCTCTAAAAATGAGATTTCATGCCTTTAGAGAGTCATGTGATTCTTGTTGAACGAGCTAACAGGCACTGCAGACTCTCCCACTAGAAACTATGCATATTAAATGGTCAGAAATAATAAGAAAAAAACATATTTATTATGCAGAAAAATATCTCAACGGTAATGACGATCACATTTACAACATTCCAAATTTTACTGTTGTCTACCCTGTCTATCCTACCAGGACTGAGTCTCCACGTATTCTGAAAGAAGTCTTTTATGGTAGTAGTGTAAAGGAGAATTCTTTACTCTGGAAGCAAGAAAAAGTATTTTTAGTGCAGAATCTGAATCAAGTTATATTGTTTTGAGTACATGTTCTATTATTTTAACCAAATGAAAATAATGTGCAAGCCTATATATTTCATATATTATCATTCCCCTCTTTCTCTCTCCCTCTCTCTCTAGAGAGAGAGAGGGAGAGAGAGAGAGAAAAAGGGAGAGAGAGAGAGATTCTTAGCTCACAATACATATACCTATGAATGGGTTAAAAATAAACACAAGGCCTAGAAAGGCAGAAACAGTAATGACAGTTTTGAAGTTTCTAGTACCTGTTGTGACAGGAATAACAAATTAATTGGGACTATAACGGATTCTTTGTAAAGGTGAAGTAAACACACTTGACTGTATATTTTTCACCATCAGTTAAGTCTCAATTGGTTCTAAAAATAAACAGAAGACATTGAACAGTTTTAATGGATTCTGACACCTAGGTATTATGCTGTCACTCCAGTATAAATGAATCATAACTTTGGACTGCATCTAGGAATTACTACACATTTGGAGAAAATTTATGGCACACCAAGCTTTGAATCATGATGTGATATCAAAACTAAAGTCAAAAGAGGAAAACCGCTGGGCATAAATTATGATCCTCAAGTCCTTGTGTATCTACCATGCAACAGGTACACATGTTAGAGGACTTAGTCATGGGCCAGTAATTATCTTGGATGCTATAACAAATAAATCCTTCTGAAAGTGGTTTTTAGTAAAAAGAAAAAAACATCCACTCTCGTACTTATGACAGATATGTTCAAGTTTTCCTTTTGCCTAGGTCCCTGTAATCCAAATAGACTAGACTCCTACTGAGCGTATGAGCATTTTTGTGATCCAAGCAGCCAGTGATTTTGATTTTCAACAAAAGAACTAGCCATTGGACCAGTCCACTTGCAGAACTGACTACATTGGTCAGCTGACACAGCCAAGCTTATTACTTCTAGTCACATCGATGAAAATCAGAGCCTCAACCTTTTCAAAGGACTGGCTGACATGGTCTAAGCAATGTCCTGAAGTCAGTGACTAATTACAGAAAGAAGCCAGCCAGACCAAAGGATATAACATTTTGAAAAGAGAAATCTGTGAATGAATGTTTTTAGATTCCATTCAGGTCACAGGAAAGGATTAAATGTTTCTGTATTTGTTTGATTAATAAGAAGTTTTAAAGAGCATAAAGCTATCAGATTCAGATAATAGAATATCTTTCTGCAGTATTTCTATTATGTCATAGAAATCGTAATGCTATACATTTGTCGCATTTGATATTTCTCAAAGCATTTCACGAGCAGTACCTTTCCCTCCTTCAAGGAACCAGGGCTGGCATGTTACTCTCATTTTTCAGATTAAAAAAAAAAGGAGAGAGAAAGAGAGAAGGATGGATTAACTCCCTCAGTGAAGAAGTAAATATTAGAATGCTAGTCTTTTGCTTCTTGAATTAGTATTCACTGTAGAAGTTCACTTCTTTTTCTGTTGGATAAATAGGGCAAAAGCTAACATTTGCATAGTGCTATACATTGCAACTAGACAACAGGGCAGGCATGCTGAACCCTATGATATAGAAAAGAAGAATAAGGACTAGACAGTGAATTGTCCACAGTTGTCCAAGCTCAGAAGCAGTGGAATTCAAGAATGGAAGCTCCTGCCCATCCCACCAACCTTCTTCACATGCACTGGCTATGCAAAGCTGGTGGAGTAAACAGAGCTGCTCCCCTCTCCTCTTCTGCTCACTGTATTCTCACAACCCTGTTAGTAAACTTACTGAACCTACGGATTTTCTCTTGAGACACTTGTAAAGATGGAGGCCTCACACCTAGTGTGGAAGACTAACCTGAGATAACCAGAGGTAGCCTTTGCAACACTCCCCCACGTTGATAATGAAGAAAAAATTTCAAGAGGGTCCTTACCTTTTAAAGATAATTCCATTAATTACTAAACATGTCCCAGACTACAGAGTACTTTCTTTAATTAGAATTCATGCAACTTCAAGAAAAGTGGCTTTTAGGTAAGAACCAGAGAAGACTAATACCATGTGGGGAGATGGAGGGTGAGTAAATAGGTGGGGAGTAGAAATGAACTAGGAAGAGGTCAAATGGAAGTTCCCATAGTCACCAGACCAAGCCCTGGAAACTCCTCACCACCCTGGTCACAGACACGAGTCAGTCCTGTGATAGTCTTCTGGTGTGCTGGCTTATCTTTTCCGGACTGCTCTTTCTCTGGAAGCTTCTTGAAAGGGACCACCGCGCATTACAATGCTCCCTTCTGGGTTTACTCCTTCCCTCGTGGCTACTTGCACAATTTCGGTTTCGATGCAAAGCTTCCTACATTGACCTTGTACGTTATAAATGTTTTAACATCCATAAAAGAATAAAATGTGCTTTCTCATAAAAGCAGCAAACAGAAAACACAGTCTAAGTACTGAGAAGATTTGGGTGCTCATACTAGGCTCCATAAGGCGGATGTTACTGCGCTTCGCTCGCGTCCCTGAACTTAATGGCTGGGAATGCGGTTCTTGCAAGGCAGTTGAGAGACCATTATATTAGCGTGACTGTCGGTTAGTACCAAACTCCGTTTTATTTGCACTGCTTTGAAAGCTTTCTTCTGCAAAGAAAGTGTGCTGTTTACGCTCACACCCAAGTTTCCTGGTGTTTTTGTTAATAAGATTTAAAAACACTGCAATGAAAAGAAAACGTTTAAAGCTTCGTAAAAGGTTGTGAATTCATTCCTTTCCTCTCCTCAGGGTTATAAACATGATTTCCGAAAAAGCTCCCTCTCTCTGTGCTGAGAGACCTATCAGCCCTTTAAAGAGGTAGCACCTTCGCCTGTCAATTCTGAGAACACCCAACGATCCTGGAGGTTTTATATTCCTTTAATCAGCTGTAATTTTCAGCTCTGATGCTGTCTGACAGGCTTCATCACAAGTCGGGTGCAGCTCTGCTCCTCCAGCTTCATCCCTGCGGGATACAAACAAGGGAGAGGAGGTCTGGGACTAAGATGCTGGAACCCGGATGGACTCTCCTCCACCTTGCAGGATAGGAGACACGGTTTAGAGGGCGTGAGGGGCAAGACTTGAAGGAACGTCCTCTTCCTGGAAGAGGCCCACAGGCCACGACATTTTGTATTTTCCCTTTTTCTTTCTCTTTCTTGTTTTCATGTACCCACCCCTCCCTCTCCTCTACCTCGACCTCTCTCAAGTTCTTAAATAAGTCTCTCCTTCCTGTCCTTAATTAGGCACACAGACTGTGGATCTAAGCAGTAGGCACACACCTGTACACACACAGATGCCAGCAGGGTATGCTTATCTCTTGCATTGAACAATATTAAAACTATCACATATTGAGGGCTTCCTACTGCCAGCCCCTGTGTTCTATGGGTCCTCACACCACACCTCTGAGTTTTGCTTTACATGTCAGGAAACAGATACAAGCCATGTGTGTAGGTAAGAAGGGGATCATCAGTTCAGCAGACAGCATGGGCTCCAGGTCACATGTCTTTCTGTAAACATTCCACCTCCCCACTGTATCTACAAGTCACACCCATAAACATGAACTTCCTGCAGCCAGAGTTGACAGGACTCACATCAGCACTGGTGGCTGGGACTCGGTGTGAGGAGCACAGTGGTTCACACTCCAGTTGAAAAGGTGCTGCTTCTTCCAACAACCTTCCCCTAGGTGTGAAGGATTGGGGTCAGCCACAGGGATAAATGCTGGGCCACTGGTTTGAGTGGGCAGTATAGAACTCCCTTCCTATCATGCATGGCAGCTAGACGAGGAGAGGTGGTTATGGGTGTTCTTTCTGACTAGATCTAGGAGGTTTGGGGTGGGGGTACTGAGGAGACACTCTAGGGTTTCTATACCAACTCTCAGATGGTAGAAGAGCTGCTTCTGTTATGAGACCCAAGTGAGTGTGCCCTGGCTTTCCGTATGCTCAGTGCAAGGCAATCTTTGTTCCCTGCCTTCCCAATTGGATAGGGTTGAGACGTATCCTGGGTGAGATATTCTAACCTTAAACATACAGCTACATATGCCCTTAATTACCTTGAAGCCAATTTTTGAATTCTCATATGTTTGGATAATTAGTTTTCAAGGTGTTCATTGCATTTCTGCCTTAGATTTCTTTGTGGGTAAAATAGAAACATGAATTGTTTTCAGTTTCAGTGCAGAGGACTGGAGTTCAGTTCTCAGCACCCACATGGTGGCTAACAACCATCCATAACTCCAGTTCCAGGGGATTTGATGCCCTCTTCTGACCTCTGTGGGCATTGCATGACATGGATGCAAACAACACACTCATACACAAAAAATAATAAATTTTTAAAAGATTAATTTTAATAATCAAATGGTTGTGTGTGTGTGGCAACATGCTGCTCCTATTTAATAATAGAATGAGTGTGTGTACATTTTTCAAGTGTAGGTCCATCAGTATCTTGGGTAGACGGACTGAGATGCAAAACATCATCTTTATTCTCATTAAGGTGTAATTGTGAGGTGTGTCCTGTGATCTTTCTCTCCAGTCTGCATTCCCCCTCCCATCTAACTGCTACAAAACAAAACCAAAAAAACAAGCCGACGAGCAGCATCCCTGTAGAGCCTTCATTGGTTAAGTCAGCACCTGAACAACTCAAGCACAGAGCTCACTCCAGGATAAAACACTTAGATACATGAATGCCACATACTGAGGTTTTCTCTTTCTGAAAAAATAAGTATGGGTAGATGAAAAGTTGCACAGTGTTGAACAATGTGTTAGCCTTCATTCCATGGTAATTTCCAACCAGGCAGATTTTCTCCTAAATTACAGTTCAAAGTCATTGCTGACTTTAGAGCCTAGTCAAGGCTAATATGATAGTTGACACAGGAGAGGCAAATCCTTTTACTCTTTGCTTAATGTTTTCAGTTCTCATCTTCTAGCAACCAAACAGGGTCACAGGTGCAAAATATTACTTTGAAGAAAGAAAATAATTAAATGACTTTTAATGGCGCTAAACTTACAAAAACTGAGAAACCATGTGTTGGTATAACTATCCCAACCGTGAAGAGAATTATGCTTGAGTGTGACGGTAATTAGTCATTGCCCTCCCCCACGATAACTGGCCATACTTGTAAACCCTCATGTCAGGTTTAGAATCCTGTAAATAACAACTGTGTTTATGGTTCTAATTTGGTTTGCAATTGATTCTCCTAAAAACCATAAGCCAGAAAAGTGCTTTTATTTTTTTTAACAGACCGCTATTTAGCCTGGAGACTATGTTAAAATTATTCTGGTGTCCTACAAACTTCAAGATCTTTTGTTTTCATAAATTATGAAAGGGAAATGTCACAAGCACTCATCGCTGAGGTGCCTGGGCTCTGCTGACAGCTGTATGATGCACACTCAGTGTGGCAGGTTAGGAGCTGAGAGTTTCATCAATAAATATGCTCTGATCGCTTCATGTTGATGGTCAAGGTGATGGCGTTTTAGTATCTGGGAAACACACCACTCCACCCATATCCGGGCTTAAGGGTGGAAAGCTGCAGTGTGGTGCTCACCTCTTTCTTCTATCCTGACAGAAATTCCACTTTTATCTACCTCACAGTTCTTGATTGGTAATCTGTTTTTGAAATAGTCATACTTCTCACCTGTGTTTTACCACCACATAAGGATGCACAAGTTCTGTATGGAGCATGTGGAAATAAGAGCTAAAATATCCTTGCATAGTGCCTTGGAAGGAACAGAATCCACCTCCTAACCGGTGCATGGGCCTCTCTGAATCCCTAAAGGCAATTAGATCAGTGTTTTAAAATATAAGGAAAACAAACAACGTGAAGCCAGGGAAACTAATTCTACAGATAGGAAGAATAGTGGGGTTGTGTGTGTGGGGGGGGAATCTCAAGAGTATTTTTTTGAAGAAATCAGTATTAAAACATTTTGTGTGTGAATTAATTTAAAATACATAGTAGCTTTCCTAGTATCCGAACTGTTCTGTTTTGACATTTTTTTTTTTTATTGCTTTTCATCCTTCCTCTCTATATGCCTCTACCATGTAGGGTATTTTTCATGGATGTATCCAAATATGCATGTAATGGACTTAGTGAGTCACTATTTTTATTTAAGTATGTACTTGTGCTTCACTTCTCTTACAAGTTACATGACCCAAAATATAAAATTGATAGTTTAAAAGGTATTTTTTGCAAGTTTTTTAAAAAACAATTCGATCAATGAACAAAAAATAATTAGAGTTGATATCATTGATACTGAGATCCACATATGTATGGTGACAAGATATTTTTATTTTTGATAAAATTTCTTGGTATTGAGCATTTCTTTTCAGCACATTCTTTCTCCTTAAGTCTGCTTGAAAAAAACTAAAGTTAACATGAAACATCTAGGTTTAAAATCACAGTAAAAATACTGTTTGTATCTCCATACCACTAATTTTTGTTTCAAGATTTTCTGATGTTGACTTATTGCATTTTTTAATATCTATACTCACTTTGAAAGGGTTTTCAGTCTCTGAAATATAGTGTATTAACCTTACTGTGTTTCCCTAAACCACAGAACACAGAAAGGCAAGAAATCAAAGAAATGCTTGCATCTGGGAAATTTCAGGGTGGGGAGCATGCTCTCATGGTACTCTGACTATGAGAGGTGCACTTTCTGACACGAATGGTAAGAACGGGGACTTGCAGAATTTAAGCTATTTTTTTTCTCTTTGGAATCTATTTTTTATACTGACCAAAAATGAAATAATATTAAAGAATTCTCAGGGAAAAAAAAGGATGTTGAAAGGGACCAATTTATGCATAAAAAGATCAAGAGAGACAAGATAATTTTTAAAAAGCCCTATGTTCCAAACATTAATTCCTGATCTCTGCAAAATTCATTTTAGTCTTATAATGACCTTCTCTTTTCATAAAGAAAATACTTCTTTCTCTCCTTTATTGACCAAACTGTGATGAGAAAATAAGAAGTTTAATGCCAGTGGATTATTGCTGTTGTGTTTGTTTTTTGTTTTTTTTTTTTTTTTTTTTTTTTTTTTTTTTTCTTCCTGAAGACCTGGGAAAAAATTGGCTCCAATTAATGCTGAGACTACTTTTTTCTTGTAAAAATATAACATGGCTTATAAAGTGTTAGCTGTGAATAAAAATGTAACTTCTGTAAAACACAAATGTAGGCACAGCTACTGAGCAACTCCATGTACCCATGTTGATTTCTTTAGTGGAGAAAAATATCTTTGATGCTCTCCATAAATGAAATTATATCAGAATGTGCTCTTTAGGAAGCTTGTGATTTCAGACTTTAATGCCTGCACACAAACTGACTTTAAAAAGCAAAGGTTTGAAACAGATAAAGCAACATTTTGCCTAAAGTTCATTCATCAAAGGGCCGCATGTTTTGAAAAGGGTAAAAGTACCACTAAACCCATCAGGGATAAGTAAAGGCTATATACTATAGATTATTTTAATCCCCCAGCTAGATATAAAAGGGATAATTACATATTTGTGGTTGAAGCCATGTGGTAGAAAAATCAATACAACTTTTTTGTATGACACTTCATTAGTGTGAAAAATTTTAAAAGCTGAGAGGAACTGCCTTGCAATTAAATGCCTCTGCTACTTCAGCTCCAGTAATGGGTTTGTATTATTATCTAGTTTATTTGAAATAGTGGCTGCACTATAGAAGTAATTGGAAAACATTGATTATGCACTTGTATCTGGAAAGCCTGGCAAATCATTACAGGGCCCGGCAACAGTTAGTTAGCCTTACTAATGAAGCACTAATTGCTCTAAGTAGGTTAACATGTTAGTGGGACTATAGAGAGGTAATAGTTCATAAGATTCCAAAGGATCTTGCCAAACATGTATTTCCATTTAATATTCCAGAGATGGAAGTCACATGGGGCTTCCTTTCTTCTCTTTCCTTTTGTTTTTTTTCTATTCTGTTTTTATTATAATACTCTGCTGGGGTGGGGACAGGAGGGGAAGTAGACTAAATGAAGTTCTCTAATCATTGGGCTTGATATGACTCCGTTTCCTCTTATGCTCTTCCCATTAGCCCAACCTGTTTTTAGCCAGTGGAGCTAAGCCACCATCAACATGGCTGCCTTGAGCAGGTTTGGGGGTGGCCTTCTATTCAGAAATTTCTGCTGTCCCTATCTTCCCAGTTCAAGGGCTTCGTGATTTCCTAGGAGAAAATCTTCCTCCTGTTGAGCTATGATCCCATTGTCCTATATACATGAAAGTTAAACATTCTAAACTGTTTCGGCTCATGAAATTAGTTTAAGGAATTTAATAGGGCCTTATTCCCCACTGCTATCAGTGTTAGAGAAATTCTTCCAGTAGAAAAAGATAAAAGAGTTCACAACACCAATGTCTGTAAGAATGCCAACAAATGGGCAGAAACACTGGAAATTACTCAGCACCCACTGACTGAGCAGTGAATAAGTAATTGCATTGTATTCACACAATGGAGTACTATGCAGTAGGGAAAACAAATGACATAAAAACATACACATGATGAATGGCTCTTAGAGACACAGTGTTGAATGAGAAAATCCAATTCCAAAGGCCATGCAACATTTTGTAAAGTTCCAAACAAAACTGAAAAACTGTAGTGATATGCACTTACATAGCAAAATTGCTTTATAA
Organism: Nannospalax galili; assembly: GCF_000622305.1. Taxonomy (NCBI): domain Eukaryota; kingdom Metazoa; phylum Chordata; class Mammalia; order Rodentia; family Spalacidae; genus Nannospalax; species Nannospalax galili. Next base: position 5,412,801 of record NW_008357637.1, on the reverse strand, counting down.
GCACTCATAAAATGGTATAAATAGAAAGATCAAGATAGGTGGTAAAATGAGACACTGGAGAAACTTCAGTTTCAAACTGGGTAGGAATTTCTGCTGGTATTTTAATATTACATTTTGTAATATAAATTTATGTTATAGATATTCTTTTGTGCACAACAATGCAATTTGCACAGAATCATCTTTTACTTCCCTAAAAAAAATCATATCACCTTGTCTAGGCAAATTATCAAGTCTTCTAAATCACCAGAGAGAAATGTCACCATTTAAAAATTGAGGTAACTTTTGGTACATTATTAACAATATCAGTATAAAAATAAAACTGAAGAAGGAAAAATGTGTTTCTTTAATTCACAAAGGAATCTATGTAGAAATTTTTTTAAATCACTTTCATATGTCTATAACATAAAGATAAGGACTATTTCTCTTTGCAATATTTAATGTTCTATACCAATGAGTTGGGGCACACTTCATAGTTTGTATCCAAGTAGCAGATACATGTTTGGGAACAACCAAAAGATAATAGTGAAACAACTGTTGAAAACAGCAAAGTTCCTGCCCCTCTTCCATATGGCAAAAATATATGTGTGTGTATATATACACATACTACACACACACATATATATGTAATATTTACCAGTATAAAAGGTAATTGAATAACATCATATCTGTAATATGTCCAACAAAGTCTGAAGGTCAATGGGAGACAGGAAGTTAATTTTGAATCTTACTTTTCTTGTTTGGTCCTTTCTGTTTTCCTGTACCAATGTAGAAACTAGCGTATAGTAGGCACCGATCCATGCTTTTGAGTCAAGCTTTTGCTGGAACCAGTTTCTAAGAAGACAAACTAAAATACATAATTTATCTGATGGCCCAAAGGTAGTCACAGGAGAAAATTCTAATTTCCTAAAACTCTGCAACAAGTGAGAAAGCTAATCCTGGGAGGTAAACCCAGGACTAGCAATCTTTTTGAATTTTTCTTTATACTTCTAACACGTGGGTTGATGGTATTATTTTGAGAAATGCAGCTCATGGAGGGAAAAGCCACAAAAAGGTTCAAAAAATTTCCTCTAGCTATAAAAAAAAATACTAAAGAATCATCTTTTAGAGATGACCACTGAAATGTTTAGCGGTGTACTGAATCAAATGACACCAAGAGTTTGCTTCCCCACTGTACAAAGTAGGCAGTAACAGCAGGCACTGAGAAGCCAAGACCGACCCCGAGTGGAGACTATTTGTTGTGGCTGGATGATAGTTACGTGTGCAATTATTATATTATTCTATCTTGTTTTATTTAATTTTGCTATAATAAAAATTAAAATCTTCAGGATCAGATTTATTGAAATCTTATTTTAAAGCATTTTATTAAGTGGATAGTGCCTAGCTGACAACTTTTCAGGTAGGGTTAAAAAATGTTGGATTTCCATTCCAGCAACAGAGTCCTCTGAAAAGACTCATGTTTATTTTCAAGTGAGGTTGGGTGGTGGCAAACAGGTGCCATCAGGGCGATGCCAGTTGAAACGGAGCTGTCAGCTTTCAATAAGAGCTTGTGTTTCTCTCAATGTTAATAATATTTCCTCTTTGGAGTTATTGGAAGGATCTGGCTGGGGTAGGAGGTTGCAAAGAGAGGGGATTGTTGTTTAAATGGGACTCTGTTTGTAGCCTTAAGTCAGAGGAGAGCCATTCTGGTTGCGTTAGACATTTCAAAGACAAGGAACAATGCTCTGAGAGAGCCTCTCCCCACAAAGCAGCTCATTATTGTAAATATGGGACATGTTCAGACTGCTAAGGAGAATCATAAAAGTACAGCCTCCACCGCGAAGCTCCTTCAGCAGTAAACACTGTCCTCAGGCCAGATACACTTCAGGGAAGTTCCATGAGCCTGCAGCCCGCATAGCAAGCTCACCCCATGATATCCAAACGAAGCAAGTGGAGTTACAGAGTATAAGTGTGCATGGTGAACATTATCTGCAAGGTCTTTTATGTTAAGGAAATCATGACACCTGCCAATCTTTCAAATTCCAAAGGGTAAAGCAGGAGGCCTCGTAGGCTGTCATTGAACATGACAGGCTTAATGCCAAGTTTATAACAGAAAAAGGGCAATCTTATTGTGGTTTATTCCGTTTTATGTGGCTGGTTCCATAGGAAGTCATGCTATCTCTCTTCCTCGCTCTTTCCTTTTTAAAAAGCTAATTTAGAACATTTGAAATACCAAACGGATCCTTTACATATCTCCTGAGCCCCCACTCCTCTTCACACCCCCAGCCTCTCCTTTAGGGAGCAACCCCTAAATCCTTCCAATTTAGCATCTTGGTGAGACCAGACAGTGTTGTAGTTGAGCATTTCCTTCCATTGTTATAGAGCTGTTTCTAACTCCAAACATTTCTGTTTAATTACTGCTCAGACTGTTGCTCTATTTTCTTCTAACCTGCCCCTCGCTTGAGCCCATTGGGCTGAAGAAAGAATTACTCCCCATGCTGTTCCTTAGCCCATCTTGTTCAGATCTGTAATTGGCCCTGTGTTTTTGACTTTTTGCTAATAAGCAGCTTACTTTCTCTCCCCCTAGACTCTACCCACCACTTTTGTTTCATGAATTTTACAAAGGATTTTAATAGATGCTTTAGGCTATGCAAAATGTTATATGAAGGGAAGCATTAATGCAACAGCCTTGACACAAAGGACGTGTGAATGGCTGCTTATCATTACGGTCAGGTCTCAAAATTTTCATTAGGAGTTCTGGAGGACAAAAGAAGAAAAAAGCCCAGCTATATGAAGGAATATTAACCTATACTGTGTAACCAACTATAATTGCTTAGCATTTTACATTAACTCTCTTCAGACACGGCTTCTCATTATTTTTACACATACATAATAACTGCTTATTACAGCGGTATAGTTCATGCTGATACATAGTGGATAAAGCTGTGTCAGCACTTCTAATATAAGACCCACTTTCATGGATTTAAAACAGCTGTAAAATTTACCTCCAGACCAAAGATTGGTAACCAGTTTTTCACCAGAAGAGGGAATTTTGTTTAAAGTGAAACAAAACAAAAACGCCACTTTCATTAAGAAAAAAGTTTGCTTGTTTTAAGTCAGCTATGTAAACAAAAATGAATGAACACGCTTAAGCGACTATTGAATTTCTCAATGTGGAGATTTATTGAAGCCCACAGTGAAGGATGTTTTCGGTGATTAAATATAAACAAATGTATGTAAATAGCATCAAAATTAAATGCCACATCCATAATAGAATTTATGGAAACTATCCATGTCCCCCAAAGAGTGCATTTTACGGAGTGGTGAGACGAGCAGTGCACTTATTTTCAGGATGTATAGCCCATAATTTTCACTCAGAAATAAATTAAAATACTTAGACATGTTAAGTGTCGGGGCTGGTGAACAGGCATCCATCTCCTTAACAGCTGGGCTTTGAGAACTATTTCAAAAATCTCGTTTTGGAAAGTCTCTTAACAAACTAATTTTGACTAAGGGAAGAAGAGTGGGTATTTAAGAAAGTGCTGAACTTACCAAGTCCTTAAATGGGGACTGTTAAGAATAGGTGGAAGATTTGACGCATAGGAAAAAGAATGAGTCTACTGGGGAAATTTGGGGTTCTGGTAGAAGAAACCCAGGAATGATATTTCTAATATCCCCTGATCGTATAAAAATGCTCCTAAGTTTTCTCAATTACCAAGATATAACACTATTGTAAAATCACCTTGAAATGCTAATGAGATTCATCAACATCACTCCCCTCCAGTGTTCTCAATTCACAAGTCTTGAGTTAGAATACATTTGTTTGTAAAGGACAGGGAAGTTAAACATAGCATATCATTCTTAAAGCAATCAGAGAAATTCCCAGTGGGAGAATAAGAACTTACATGGACGTCATCTCTTAGGTTGAAAGAATCTTAGAAAAAATATTTTGAAAATTTCAACTAGGGTAACGATTCTATAGCAAAAATTAGAGCCATATCCTTAGGTTCATTACGTTTATGAACAATGGACCAAATTTAGTGAACATCAGTGGGATTAAATAGCTTGTCTCCCTAACTTCTATTAAGGCAGCCTTGTTATCTTCTCTCACTTTTTGCCTCAAAAGACAAGACCAATCTCATCTACATTTATCAGATCAGGACCATGCCTGATATAGTCAAGAATTTTTTTTAAGTAAGGTATTCATTTAAAAGTCCAAACCCAATTAGATGCCAGATTCTATAAGCAACTTATTTTTACTACTGCATCTAGAAGTGGCATCTTCAAGGTAAACGGGGCTCTCAGCACAAAGGCATTAATGTGTCGTGGTGTAGTACAGCAAGGAAATATTAGCCCTGTCCCTGAACTGATGGAGTGAGGGCTTCCTGGCCACCAGTGACTCTTCTTCTGTGATGGAAAAAGCTACAACTTGTTAGTACAGTCCCAGTAAACAGTGCACTGGCCTCACATGCTAATTAGCTGTGGCCCAGCTAGCTTGGGCTATATAGTGACACTCTAATCAGAGATGATTGTCATCAGATATCACAGATGTCTCTCTCGTGGCTCAGCCTAGGCAGGCACCGATGCAGCTTAGAGAAGGAAGTGTAAGAAGCTGCTCAGAGCCCAAGGGGTCTCTGGGTACCTCAGCTCAGCTGCTGGTTACAGGCAGCGCATCATTCCTGCCTGCTGAAGAGAAAGAAACAGGGTTAGGCGAGGGGGCTAGCCTACCTGACGGGTGTTCCAGAAGGCAGTGATGCAGTCAGTTTGAAGGGAGAGGTTTCACAACAAAAACCTACAAAAGTACTTGGTACTTTTTTTTTTTTGCCACCTGGGATTCTTGGAGATGACAAATACCAATTCTTTCAATTCGTTACATATTTTTGAACTGGAAGTCTGAGAGAGCTAAAGAACAGGCTTCAAGGTTTACAAGCTGCAATCAAGGATGTGGTAAGGAAAATAAAGCCACATGCCAAAAGGTGTGACTTGAGCCCTAAAGTGGGAACCTGATAAGCCTTGACCTCTTCCTGGAGCTAGCCCTTCTCACTCCACCCCATAAGTTAGCAGTCCCGCCTCCTCTCTGACCCCTAGCGGCTTGCTATTCCTGGGTAATTGAATTCCTCTCACTGGGGTGCTAGAAATCCTCTACTCTGAGGAACCCTTGACTTGATATCTCTCTCTCTCTCTCTCTCTCTCTCTCTCTCTCTCTCGTCTCTCCCCCCCTCTCCCTCTCTTTCTCCATTGCTCCTTATGGTGCTTTGTTGAGTTCCTATGTTGCGCCTTCATTGAGTTCCTGTACTGTGCCTAAGGCCAAAGTCTCAGGGGCTTCCTTTCCAGACCTGCCCACTCCTCAGCGGCTGTCTCTTGTGCAACCCCACCCACACCATGGCCCCACCTACTAAGCCCACCTTGAGAGGTCCAAATCTTCCCCAAAGCTCGCTTATGTCAACATTTTCACAAAATATCCTATATAGACAAGATCTACTTGACTTGCCTCAGCCCCACTACCCTAAGGTGCTTCCTCTCAACAAGGTGCTCCTGTGAACTTGCTGACCCAGTGATGACTCCACTCTCCACTTGGGTCATCTAAATCGACACCAGAACCTTCCCTGGAGCTCTGCTCTCTTTACTCCCCCAAACCAGGAAGCCTAGTCTTACCTTTCCTCATGTCTCTGGATTCATTTCTTCTACTCTATTCCCCGTCTGTGCCTTACTGAAGGTTTCTGTGCTGGGCTAATTCTTGGTTCAAAAACATTCCTTATCTTTTACTCAGACTGGTCTCTTTACAATGCAGAGCCAATCCTGTTGTTCTCTTGAACCCTTGAACAGAAGCCAGACAAGTTGTCACATGCCTGTAATCCCAGCACTAGGGAGTCTGAGGCAAGAGAAGGCCTTCCTAGGCTACATAGCAAACTCTAGGCTACTTTGGACCACACAGTGAGAACTCATCCCAAATAAAGCATTTCATCAGATCCTTAAAGACCAAAGAAGGCCTAGAGCATATAGCTCTCTCGACCCCAGCCTCCCTGGACTTGCCTATGCCCTCCTCCATGTACTACCTGTTACAGTTTTCCCACTGACTCTTCTCTGGTCACACATAAGTCTTTGCATAGACATAGAATGTTCTTCCATGTTCTACCAGACTGAGATCAACTCTCCTTATCTAGTACAAAATTCCTGACATTTCTAGCAGAAGAAAATGCTAAATTCTAAGTGCTCCCAGAATCAGTTTTATATTTCTATTGTAGATCTGATCATGTCCCCATGAGTGTTAACATAGCCGTCCAGTGCACTGGACTATGAGTCTCTGAGGACAAGTGGTGCTCATCTTTGCAGCTTCTCCCATGACCTAGAGTTTGGCACACAATAGACCCTTTAATGTTTATTGCACAAATTAATAAAAAAATGCAAGAATCAGTGAATAAGAAGGTTAGGTAGGGGGCTGGAGAGATAGCTTAGCAGTTAAGAGCACTGGCTGGGTTCGGATCACAACACCTACATGGCAGCTAACAACCAGTTCTAGGGAATTCAATGCCCTCTTCTGACCTCCGCGGGCATTGCACAACTCAAGTGCACCTACATACGTGCAGGCAATATACTCTTACATATAAAATAAAAGTAATGAATAAAACATTTTAAAAGGTTAGGGAGGAACATTAAGATCTGGAAGATTCCTTTGGCTTTTCACAACCTTAGAGCATAAATCAGGCCTAGCAGCAATAATGATAGGAATGATTTTTTAAAAAAAAGCCCCATCTACAAAGACTTACTTTGTGACAGGAGCCATGCCAGATTTATACATATTGTCACATTTAGTCCATATAAAGCTTATAATTTCATTTGTCTTATAAAAAAAATCAGGCTCAAGGGCCAGGCTAAGAGCCTAAGAATCACTGCACAGGTATGGTCTTGGGGGTTTTGCGCCTTGCAATTTAAGCTAAAATAGACTTGGAAAGAGGGCATAAAGAACATCCCTACTAGTTTATGGTTAAAAATTAAATAGAGGTTTTCACTAAAGCTTGACCAGTCTATTACCGCTGTTAATTATGGTGCCAAGCTATGCTGGGGGGCTCTGGTTCTCTGTTTCTCAGCCCCAAGGACGCAGATGCATCCTTTACCTATGACGAGCCCCTTGCAAAAATGTAGACCTCCCTTCATGCGTGGGGCTCAGGAAGAAGTCCAGTCTGAGACAGCATTGAGAATGCTGATGTAGAATGAAATCCTTGCTCAGGAAGTTCAGCAAAAAATGTGGCCAGAACACTTGGTTTTCAAATAAACATTTTCACAGCTCACTTGTTATTTGTGAGATGTGATGCTTTTCACCAAAGTTGAGTAATTGCACCTCTGGTCATTGTGGTTCTGAGTAGGCAGCCTCAGCAACACACAATAAAGGATGTGTTGGGGCGAGTGAGAATGTGGGGGACTTGGTTGGATTAAAACTTCTGGATGCTTGTAAATAATATTGAAAGGCTGTTTTCTAACGTTTAATTAGGTGAAATATAAGGGTCTTTTTATTTCAAAAACATTTTTGAGGGTAGGGAGGAAGTGCAGAGAAAAATATATGTCTTTGGCTTTGGCACTGAAAACAAAGTTCTTGTATCTCCTCTCCTGCCCCCCACCTTTTCCAGTATGTTTACTACACTTTTCAGGCTCTAGTTTGGAATTTATTTTGTCAAATTTCTGGAATTATAAGGAATATATAATTATAATTACCTAATTACCTAGTAATGGAGATAGATGTTGACGAATCTTAATTTGCCCTATTTTACTGGGCTCACCAAAAACCATAGTCTTAAGCCACACACACACACACACACACACACACACACACACACGCACACACATTCTTTTTTCTTTTTTTTTTTTTTTGAGACAGGGTCTCCCTGTAGTCACAGCTGGCCTAGAGTCTGCTATGTAGACCAGGTTGGCCTTGAGCTGCCTGTCTCTGCCTCCCAAGTGCTGAGATTAAACATGCGTGCCACAACACTCTGCAAACCACGATGAGGACCAAGGAAGACCTTTAAAAGCTCTTTTTAATGTGTTCACTTATTTATTCTTAAATGGTTTATTTATTTGTACATATTTTGGTTGCCAGTATATTTATTGGTGCATGTGTCATGCCCTTGAAGGCCAGAAGAGGACAACAGAGCAGCCAGGTAGGTGCTAGGAGTTGAACCTGGGTCCTCTGGAAGAACAGCAAGAGCTCTCAGCCCTGAGCCACCTCTCCAGCCCCTAATGTGATTATTTTTAAAGGTTCTTGATTTGAATGTAGGTTCATAAGTTTAATGAAAATGTAACGTTTTTACTAGGAAGCATTTTTTAACTCTGTGGTTAAATATAAGAAAAACAAAAGGAAGAAAGTAATAATAAACTAGGAGGTAGAGCACTTGACCAGAATGCATGAGGTCCTAGGTTCAATTCTCAGTAGCAGCAGAAAGAAACAAAGAAAGAAGGGGGGGGGCGTCTAAATAATCAAGTGCTGATTTCAGTATATACGCAGTCACATTTGGACCATAGTTCAGACATATACCACTGACAGATAAGTATCATTATCCCAACTTAGAGAAAAGATAACTAAAATTCAGCAAAATACAGTGACTTTCCTATGATTTAGGTAGGCTCTCTGAAGCCACATAGCACTAAATATGCATGTGCCTCTGTGACCCAAAAAGTATGTTCAGAATGGAAACTCAAGTTTAATTCTGTAGCAGGTTAGAATAGCAAGCAAATTTAAGATTATGCCAAAGTTGCATTTCTGGTCCCAAAGCCTGATTTAATAAAAACAAATCAGTCTTGACTATTAGCTAAATAAATGAAAGTGTTAATTAAGCTCAGCTCCCTGGTCAGACATAAAAGCCTATAAATTTCAAACATACCTGAGGAATGTGAGCAGGCAACTGTAAATTTGTGTACAAGGGCAAAGTCACAGTCACATTCATCTGTTTGTCTGATGTTCAGCCTGGGGACTGTAAGATAGTAAACCTTTAACAAATGTTAAAAAAGTGAAGGAAAAGAAAGAAGAGAATGAAATCTGAAGGGGGGGGGGTGCAGGAAGGAGGCGTAAACTTTGTTCACTAATAGGCTGCATGGAAGGTGAGTACTAACTAGGACATGGTTTGGCAAGCTGCCAACTTCTGTCCTCCCTTGGCTGTTAGCTGACTACCTTCCATTAACACATGCACACACACACACATGCACACACACAGATGTTTATAGATGAAACAAGAGTTTAATGTGTACCCGCACTCCACAGTCTATGTGTGTGCACATATACACACAAATACATTCAAACTGGGCTTCCCATTTAAAACAGGGCCAGATCAATGATACGATTAGAGAGGAAGGAGAAAATATTGTAGAGGAGGAAAAGGTAAGGGGAAATGTTTCAGGTGAGAGTTAGACAACCTTAAATCATTAGAATCATGAAAGCTGAAATACACGACTTTTGGTAAATGTGGAAAGTGTAGGGAGGTGAAACTATTGCTGAAATGAGGTTCAAAATATTCACAAAATGTAAAAGCTACTCAAAGTACAGGGCTTTCTAAAATTCACAACCAGAAAGAAAGAAGCCCAACTTCTAACGATGCTAGCCACATCATGATCTGCTTCCAACAGAGAAATCCACCTTAAGAAAGGTCCGGAGAGCACAATAGAAACCAAATACAGTAAAAGGAAGTTGGGAGTGTGGGTGTCAGGCTGTCAGTAGTCTGACAGCTATGGTAACTACCCTCTAATCCAGCCAGCTCCAGCCACGCTCTCAGCTGACACCACCAGGACTGACTGACAGCTGAGGAGCAGGCACTTTTTACAGGCTCAAGTGACATCTAGTCTATTAAGGCTGACAAGCACAAAGCAGAGATTTGCCCTGAATGGTTTGGTACTGAAGCCTAGTAAAGGGGTTATTTGAAAGGTCTTAGAGAAAGTGTCAGACTCCAGCTCAGATGATAACAATATTGTAATGATGGTACTGGACAATGAAGTGTGATGATTGCCCATCCAGGCCGGGAAGATGTAGGCGAATAGGAAAAGGCAGCAAGAGGCACACCCAGGCTGGTTCTCCAAGGCCAACATGTAAGCACTCAAGAAATATCTTTTGGCTGGGTGTTTATTTGGGCTTTGGGGTGCTTCCTATGGTAACATATTAACTATATCATTTGCATGGAGGCAGCAGTCAACAGAGATGGAAAACTAGGTATAAGCTGGGTGTCACCTAAAAGGAACGCTTACCTTTCTTTGGTTCACTCTTCAGTCCATAAAGAGGCATTGCATGTTTTTCCACCAGGAAATAAATAATAATTTTCAGACTATTGCTTTGCTTATTAGCTCTGGCTGAAAAGCAAATGACCAACTGCAGTGATGTGATCATCATTTCATGTCAGCTGGCCCTGACCACACAGGCCCCCATAGGGTACCAGACACTGTGTTGACAGCAACACCCAGACATACTTAGCAGGAATTTTCCCCCTATCAAAAGTAAAAGTGAAATTACTTTTTCTAAGTGCCTTCTCATATTTCTTTCTGTGAAATTGAAAAGGGCAGGTATCATAGTGTATTTGATTGATAGGAGACTGCCTTCTCATTTGGGTTTGTCCACAACTCCAGTTCCAGGGGATCCGATGGCCTATTCTGTCTTCCAGAGGCATTGGACAACACAGGTTCACTTACACACCTACAGGCAATACACTCATACATAGAAAATAAAGATAACAAAAAAAAGACAGGAACTTAGGGAAGCCTTAGGAATAAAACAGTGGGAAAGACCTATTCACACAGTGATTAGAGCCCATGGCTAGAGACCGATGGTCTTCTACTGTTGTGTCTGCTGTTAAACTATGACACACTTCTAAACTGGCAGTCACTGCCCTGAGCGCCAGGTAGATCCCTCTTCTTCCCACTCCTGCTTCCCTGGCCTCTCTCTGCTCCCTATGACACTAAGCTCCCCGTGATTCAGTGACAGAAAAATGAGTGCCTGACAAGCCAGGTCCCTCTCTCAGTGCCATGTCTCCCATCCATTCTGAATGACCATCTGATTTTCTACTGGCTAAGAAAGGGTTCAGACTCTTTAGCTAGGGGGACTCATAACTTAAAAATGTACGAAAAAAATTCAAAGTCCCTTTCCAGAGTTTCAATTTTACTCTTCTAAAATCCTTCTCAAAAAGCTTCTTTCTAATGTTTTCCTATCTGGAGCTTCCTTGGGAACCCTATTCATAAGGAGAATTGAAAGTTTGAGAGTACATAGATAATAACAATCTTTGAAATTTGAAAACAAGGCAAAAGTCAAAAACTAGTATTGATGAAAATGAAATTTAGTGTTATTTATATGGCTGACAATGAAAATGGCTTCAAATTATCCAGACACTAAAAAATAGACTAAAATTGATTATACTTCCCAAATACAGAAAATATAGCAATTATTATTTCCATAGTGTAGGAGTAATAACCTCAAACTGTGGCACCCAATGGTGATATGATAGAAACAAAGCTATAGAAACAGTCATGCTGCTGAAAACAATGGCATCTGACATCAGCAAAGGGGGACAGGGAAACAATATGTTCCTACGGCTAAGAAAAACCCAAAACACATAATCCAAACACTCAGCAGCTATTCCAGGGAGAACAAAGGTGATGGTTTGCATGCTTAAAAACACTGTATCCACCCCCCAAAGTGTACAGATTGCAGCAAAGACAAAAAGGATACGGAAGAAGGACATAAAGGATTTTCAAAATTTTTAATGTGCTAAATCTCTCAAAAGAGCACAAAAGAACTAAGAAATGACGAGAGGAGAACCTCTGCTTTGCTCAGCCTTTCCAGATGAGACAAAAACCTAGTTGACACTAGAGATTGGCCTAGGAATTCTACATTTTCAATTTCAAGAGGACTTCCAGTGGAGTCAAGAAGAATTCAAATAACTAACCTGTTGACAAACATCAAATATGGAAAATATCTTCTTGTTCGTGACTGAATGAGCAGAAAAGCAAAACAACACAAGCCATTAGAAAAAACAGAAGTAAAAAAATATATCATCAGGATGATAAAGATGAAGAGCAGATCTATGAAGACAATCTACACAAAGAATAAAAGCAAACTTCTTTCATCTTTAAAAAGGAAGAAGAATGGTAAGAAACAGGAAGAGGAAAAACAGAAAGGAAGAGGAAGAGCTAAGGAAGGAGAAGAAGGTTCTAGGAAACAGGAGCAAAGCTCAAAAAGGAGATGATAAAATAAGAATGGGCGTAATGAAGATGAAAATATCAGAGCCCCAAACTGAATCCCCTTTCAGAGTAAGAAAACAGCCTACAGAACATCAAATCACTGACGTAGGAGGCAAACTTGAAAAGCTCAAACATCCTCTAATCAGTATGACACTGATAATCTTTTTAGCTCTCTTGTTCTCTGTTAATATTCCAAACAGAACACTAACAGATAAAATGTTTTTAAATGCACAAGACATGCTGTACTCACAAGCAAAATGACTATCTGTAGAGCAGCCCCACACAAAAACACAAAGCAGTCAGCAACAATGAAAGCAGAAGTTTGCTAGGCATGAAGTCAAGAAGGCAGAGGCTGCCAGGAGCTTATAGCCCAGAAGGAGCAGAGTATCCCTGTGAACATTTCAAGCTGAAGATACATTGCCAAACCATAAAAGAATGACTAAAAAAGAAGGTCAGAGGCAGTCGGGGCCTGAGTCAGCTCTGTATTACTATAGAGCAAAAAACATTTAGCCTACAATGGAAGATCACACCTAGATTTCAAAGCCTGGAGAACCAAGTGAAGGTGACCGGAATACACACAAATGAGCACCAGAGGCAGCAAAAAAATGGGACGCAAGGGGGAGAGAGAAAGAGACTTAAACTCAGAGTGCAAGACACATGAAGATTAGTAAACCTGTTAAGAAAGCGTACATCAAGACTCCCATTTCCACCTTAATGGTAGCCTTAGAATCAACAACCTGCAATCACGGTGAAAACCACCACCTTGGCAGCCATTGGTGTTAGACTTTCTTCAGAGTACCACTCCCACAATGTACCCATCATACGCCCTTTCCTTGGTTCCCTGGAAAACCACATTTGCAAGGCTATCTTTATTTGACCTGAATCACAGTGTGCCTTGAGCCCAGTTTTTTTCCCCTGGAAGTGATTATTGAAAATAGTTATAAGCAACTGATTAGGTTCATAAATGCTTAGGGAAATGAGTTACAGTTGATATAAAGAGTAAGCTAACTAAAAGCCTAAAGGGAAAATACTGGAGAATTAAATATAAGTAAGAGTTTTAAATACTCATATATTCCTGGGAATCTGGAAGTCCATGTACACATATAGGACTTCCCTACCCTGTCATCTCTGGCTCCCCTTGAGGCTCTACCCAGCAACAGGGAAGGCTGAGGTAGAATCTGTCAACTGCCTCAGTCAGTGTTGAGAATGTACTCACAAAAACACCCAGGGCTCCTTAGCAAAGACTGGGAGGCATATTGTTCTACGAATTTTCAAACATCTGTCCATTTACTAGCTGACCACTGAGCTAACCAAGCAGAGATTTCAATGACAACACATGAGACATAGTACAGATCCTGTAGAAATAATTCAGATGTTGTTAAAGAGACAATCATAGAAATAACACATAAGAATGACAACAGAACTGGAGGAAAAGGAAAATACGGTATGTAGAGGTGCCATATTATTGTGTTTAAGATGCCTAGACAGCATTCAACTAAAATTTATAAAACATGCAAAGAACAACAAAACAAAACAAAACTATGACCATACATGGAGGTGGGGGGGAAACCTATGAGCATATACGCAGCAACAAAACAGAAACCCACAACAAATAAACAAAACAACCATCACTAGAAACTGTCTCCGAGGAAACACAGATGTTGGATTTATGAGACAAAAATGTTAAATCATGTGGTTCTTGAAAAAATATTTTATTTACTTTTTTTATGTATATGAGTGTATTGCCTGCATGCATGTAAGTGACCCGTGTTGTGCAATACCCTCAGAGGTCAGAAAAGAGTGTTGGATCTCCTGGAACTGAAGTTATAGATGGTTGTTAGCCACCATGTAGGTGCTGGGAAAGGAACCCAGGTCTTTTGCGTGAGCAGCCAGTGCTCTTAACCACTGAGCCATCTCGCCAGTCCCCTAAATCATGTGTTTTAAATATATTAAATGAAGTAATGGATACATGGTTAAAGAACTAGTGGTAAGCATGAGAACAATGTCTCAGTAGATGCAGAATATTGATAAAAAGTAGAAAGTAGTAAAAGATACAAAGCGTCAGAAATCCTATGGCTTAAAGAATGCTAGCAAAAATGAGAATTTTCACTAGAAGGGCTCAAGACAAAATTTCAGCAAACAGAAGAATCATTAAACTTAAAAACAGGTCAGCAAAAATTATTCACCCTGAAGAATAGGAAGAGAAATTAAGAAAGATAAGCACAGTCTCAGAGATCCATGGATCAACATCAAACAAAAAATGTACACATAATGAAAGTTGCAGAAAATGACAAGGAAGAAAGAATATACAAGGAGCCAGTGAGATCACTCAGTGGGTAAAGCACATGATGCCAAGGTCAATGACCCGAGTTCAATCCCCAGGATGAACATGGTGGAAAAAGAGAACCAACTCCTGCAAGTTATACACTGCCCTCTACACATGCATTGTGGCATGTGTGCACACACACACATACACACACGAATACACAGATATTTTAAAAATATTTTAAGGAATATTTAAGGAATTAATGGCAAAACCCCAAATGTCTTGAAATACATTAATCTATATATCTAAGAAGTTCAGTAACACCAAGAAGGATAAATGAAAATAATTTACACCTTATATGTATCAAGACACATTATAAACAAATTGTTGCAAAGCAGAAATAAGGATGCAACCCTGAAGTCAACAAAGAGAAGTGACTTATGTGCAGTGAGTCATCAATGTGCCAACAACTGATTTCTTATCAGAAATCACAGAATTCAGAAGCCAGTGGAATGACATGCATGCTGCTGCAGAAAAGGGCTATTGATCAAGAATTTTATGTTTACTAAAATACTCTTTCATTTATTTTTAAGATATTTTATTTATTATTTTTATTTTATGTGTATGCGTGTATTGCCTGCATGTAGGTAAGTGTACCTGTGTTGTGCAATGCCTGCAGAGGTCAGATCCCTTGGGACTGGCGTTATGGACAGTTGTTAGCTGCCATGTGGGTGCTGGGATTCGAACCCGGGTCTTCTGCAAGAACAACCAGTGTTCTTAATCACTGAGCCATCTCTCCAGCCCCCAAAACACTCTTTTAAAATTAAGGAGAAAACAAGACCAAAAAAAACCATAAAGTAGACAAGTAGATGTGTCTAGGAATGATGACATATACCTGCAGTCCCAGCCATTTAAGAAACTGAGAGAACAACAGAGACTCAATGAAACCAAAAGTTGGTTATTTGAAATGATCAACAAAATTGACAAACCATTAACTAAACTGATAAAGAACAAAGAGAAGTTTCAAATTAATAAAGCAGAATTGAAAAAGGGACCATTACTGCCAAGAACAGAGACACAAAAAGATTGTAAGAGAACACTAAGAATAATTGTATACTAACCAAGCAGGTAACCTAGGTGAAGTAGACATATTACTAAAAAGACAAACATGAACAAAACTGATTCAAGAGAGAATAGAAAATCTGAACACACTGATAGCCCATAAGGAAAATTAATTAGCAACCTAAAAGTTATCCATAGAGAAAGTCCCCAAACTTGATGACTTCTCTGGTGAATTCTATCAAACACTAAAGAATTAGCACAAATTCTTTGCAAGTTTTCCAAATACAAAGAAGAGGAGAAAACACTTCCCAATTCATTCTATGGGACCAAACCCATCAGAAAAATAGAAGCAATACATCAATACCTGTTACGAACACAGACTTTCAATCAAATTCCAGCAAATGGGTCCAGTAATGTATAAAGAGGACTGTACACTATGATCAAGTGGGCCTTATGTCAGGAATTCAAGATTAATTCAGTATATAAAAGTATTAAATTCAGGGATTGGAGAGATGATTCAGTGGTTAAGAGCACTAGCTGCTCTTGCTGAAGACCTGGGTTCAAATCCCAGCACCCACATGGCAGTTAACAACCATCCATAATTCCAGTTCCAGGGGATATCGTGCCCTCTTCTGTCCTCTATGGGCATTGCACAACATGGGTACACTTACATGCATGCAGGCAATATACTTATACACATAAAAAATGAAAATAATAAATAGAATATTTTTAAGCCAGTAAATATTCTGTATCATAATAGTAGAATAAAGACTTTAAATTATGGGATCATCTCAGTAGACACCGGAAAAGTTTTTGACAAAGTCTAATATCCTTTCATGATAACAACACTCAACAAACTGGGAATATAAAGGAAATTTATCAAACAGATAAAATATATCTATAAAACCCCATAGCTCTCAGTACAACTAGAACTGTATTTTCTCCCTAATATCAAGAACAAAAAAGAATGTCCACATTCAGATTTAAAAAAGAGAAGTATAATTCCTGTTTGCACATGACTTGATCTTGGATATAGAAAATTGTAAGTAATCAACAAAAACTATTATAGTTCATAAATAAGCTCAGCAAGGTTACAAAGTATAACATGACCATGCAAAATTGATTGTATATGTAAACAATCTGAAAATGAAATTGAGAAAACAATTAACAAGAACATCAAACAAAATAAAGCATTTAGGAATATATTTTTAACAATTTAAGATTTGTATACTTAAAACATCATTGATTAAAATTAAATAAGATCTAAATAAACTGAAAGACATCCCATGTTCATGGATCAAAAGACTGAACAATGTTAACATGCAACACTTCCCATTTTAATCTGTAGATTCTTTGTAAACCCTATTAAAAGTTCTTTTTGCAGAAATTGAAAAGATGATCCTAAAATTCCTGAGAAAATGAAAAAGATGCAAGTATTGGCAAAACTGTACAGAAATTGTAACCTTTGTGCACTGCTAACAGTAATAAACAGTATGACTGCTGTAGAAAAATATTTGGCAATTCCTCAAAAAAACAAATGCAATTATTATTTGATCCACTAATTCCATTCCATTTCTAAGTGTATATCCAAGAGAATTATAGGTTCACATAAAATATGTATATAACTGTTCATAGTAGCAGTATTCTCAACAGTAAAAAGTGGAAACAACTGAACTATTCACCTAATGAATGGTTAAACACAGTAAGGTACATCCATACAATAGCCATAAAATAATGGTCTATTAATGCACACTATAATATGGATGAAACTTGAAATTATTGTGTTAAGTAAAGTAAGTTGACAAATGCCACATTTCTATAATTCTATTTTTAGAAAATAAATTTGTTATGGTTAGTAGCAACACAACTAAGCCAGAGTGCTATTTTTACTCAACGATTCAAGGCTCAGTATATTATCATGACTGAGAAAATTTTATTTTACAGAAGTAGTTCGTATTCTCTTTAGAGACTTTTAAATTCTTATTTACACATGACGCAGCCAAGATTAAAGGATGGCGAGCTTCCATCATGAGCACGTGGCAGCAGCCATCAACAGCCTCACTGCAGCTAAGGCGTACATAGTTTAGCCTTGAGCTTCAGCCCAAGAAGGGCCCTGGCCATCAGCAAATGAGTTTCATTTCCTGCTTTGCCTACAACTTCTATCAGCCATTTAGCTCAACACATTTGTCAAATATCTTCTAGAAAGGCCTAGAAGATTTTGTCAGGTCCTAGGGAATCAAAATTAGAAAGCTTCAAGGGACCTGCAATAGGGGTCAAGCTGGATTTATGGATTTTTCTCCTCATGATAAAGGCCAACCATTGAAGTTTCAAGATTTTTCCTCTGAAACTCTATAATAGGAATGTCATTTCACCATGCATGCCTGGAAATTATTCTTTCTGATTGAGCTTTAAAAGTATAGATTATGGGTGAGTCCTTAATCCTAAGAAGTGCCTGCAGGAAGGAAGGGAGAAGTTGGAAGGAAAGATGGCCAGTGCCAGCATGCTTAACAAGGTGCTTTTACAAATGATCCATCAGAATTTAACCTTACTTTGATCCTTACATGATGTATAATTTAGAGCGATCTGTGGATCCTTCTATGCCTCAGTTTCTTTATCTGTAAGATGGGGATAATGATAACTATCATGGGAAACCATGTATTTCCTCAGAAAATTAAAGACAGAACTACTCTATGATTTGGCAGTCACATTACTGTCTATAAATCCCAAGGGACTTACATCACTATATCCAAGAGCTATCTGTGCTCTTATGTCCATTGCAGCCTTATTCACGATAGCTCTCTGTGCTCACTGGTGGATGAATGAATAAAGAAAACATGCAAAGAAATATTACTCAGCCTTTAAAGAAGGGGAAATCCTGTCATGTGCCACAACATGGGTAAATCTGGAGGACATTATGCTATGTAAAATAGGCCAGGCACAGAAAGGAAAATACCACGTGATCTCACTCATGTGGAATCTAATAAAACTGAAGTCATAGAAGTAGAAGGCGGAGTTGAGTGATGGTTACCAGAGGCTGGGGGAGGCAGCAGTTGGCCAAAGGTCCAAAGTTTCAGATAGAAGGAATAGGATTTGAGATGGAATGCAGAGTGGGGGGGTTATAATCAATAGTAATCTATTGTAAATCTCAAAATAAGAGTAAATTTTAAATGCCTTCCTATGAAAAAAGTCATATAGATAAATGAAGTGATGATGTTAACTAGCTTGATGCAGTTATTCCATGCTAGCTATTATGCATTATCATGACATCACATTATACCTCATAAACGTATATGGTTGTGACTTACCAATTAAAATATGAATAATAATTTTGATGATGGCAATAATACTTCATATAATTACTGCAGAGATTAAAAGACTATGAATTGCTTAGCAAAGTGCCTAGAATGGACATATAACTACTCAAACCCATAGTCCCTCCTTACTGAGTTCTGGAGGCTTTCAGAATTAAAAGGTTTCTAAGGTCTTCTACTTGGACTTTTAAAACTTAAGGTCTTTTGGAGAGTTTTTAAATATTTATAGTTCAGTGGGTTTTTTTTTCTTTGCAAATCTGGAGTGTCTCTACACAGTAACTCTAAATACTGCAATGTTACTAGAATCCTAAACGTTGACTATTTACCAGCATTGCCAATTAAGTTAAACATCAATTAAGTCATCAAATTTATCTTCATTGGGTTCATTTTTCACTATCTCCCTATGTAATTTGTACTTTTAATATAATAATGTTGACTCGCTAATGTGATTCAGACTGGTCCAAGGTCTACAGACCCTTAGAAAATAATGCAGAAGTCATTAGCATTATAGCTGCAGCTTCTCTTCCACATGATGCCAAGAGGTTAATACCACCTTTACATTTAGCCACTATGAATATTTATTGACATATAAAGTCAGATTGAATGACACAGCACTGAAAATAATATAATACAGATTTTTCCAAGTGACCCACCCCATCTCTGATGTAATTTTTGATTCCAGAGACTCTACTATTGGGAAGAAAATTCTACATGAAAGAAACCTTTGAAATATGAGATAGTTGATACAAAATGCTCTAAATCCAAATACATTTTTATTATAGTTCCAGGACGATCCTTGTTACCCCTATTTTGATCATTTCAATTATAACGTTTTCCCAGTTTCGGTCTTTTAATCCTATTGTATAGCTGTCATGACCAATTTCACTAGCTCATGAGACAAATTTAACTACATCTTACTCTTCAAATTAAAATCTCTTGATTCCCCATCCATTTGGAAATAAGAATCCAGGATCATTTTAAGGGTGTCCTTCTACATTATCTAAGAACCCTAGCATTCCTTCGTCCTAAAGAAGTCCAGGCTTGTTTGCAGCTGAATCTTAGGCAACAAGCTTGGTGAACCTGACCAGTCACAGATGCCCTCTGCTGTTGGTGCTGTCCACCCTGATACTTCTTGAGCACGCAGTCATTCTCTTGCTGGTTTAGCTTTGTGGACAGACCTTTCCAGTGCTCACTAATAACAATAACGACACTTTCACACTGACCCGTTCAGGTCTTATTCTCAAGCAGATCCACCCTGAGCCAGACCAGCAGTTCCTTGAGTTGTGCTGGCTGTTGTTATTTGTTGAACCAGGGGGTCCACTCTGAGCTGCATTCCCTCCTGAGAAATTCCTTCTTACATGTCTTTACTTTCTTTTCCTGCTTTCAGATCTCAGTTGAGACTGAATCCAGCAGGGGCATCTAAAGATGCTGAATCTCAAAAGGGTGTTAGGGGAGTGACAGAGTTGGCAATGCCATTATTTCTTCTCAGCTTTCTCTGTAGCTATGAAAATCTCCTCCTTTTCCTCACAACGATCAGTTCTACACACCAAGTTGTTACTTGGTGGGGCTAATTCATCAAGCCAGACAAAGGCCCTAATACTCTCTCCCAGTGCCAACCAAAGCCCAGTTGCATGACAAGTGTGTAATGGTAAGAACCCCTGCCAGGGATTCTCCCAGAACAAGTATGCTACAAAGAAACCACCCATCCACCAAGACAAATAATCTGTATAAGATTTTAGAAGCTATCCATCCTCCTGAAGGAAAGGAAAAGAGCATGATTGGTCCAACTAGACACTACACTATGTGAGGAATCCACAGCAGGAATTGGAGGAGACAAGCTATAAAGTTAGCCCCATATTTGTCAGATTCTGTGCCCAAGTAAATAACTGAACTTCTCTGAGCCCTGAAATAGCTCAGAAAGCATCTATGACTTTATATGATAAATAAATGGAAAAAAATAGTTCAAATGAATTTTATTTTCTTCCATAAGAAGTCTAGAAGTTAAGGGGCTGGAGAGGTAGCTCAGCAGTTAAGAGCACTGGCTGCTCTTGCAGAGGACCTGGGTTCAATTCCCAGCATTCACACAGGGGGAAACAACTATCCTTAACTCCAGTTCCAGGGGATTCAATACCCTCCTCTGACCTCCGCAGGCATTGCATGACATGGATGCACTTACACACATGTAGGCAACATACTCATATATATATATATATATAGAGAGAGAGAGAGAGAGAGAGAATATATATACTCATATATATAATAGAAATAATAAATAAAATATTTATAACAAAAAAAGAAGCCTAGAAGTTAACAACAGCAGATATTGGTTCAATAGGACAAAATGGTGGAGCCAGGACCAGTGAGATGTCTCAGTGGGTAAAGGCACTTTCTGTCAAGCCTGAGGACCTGAGTTCTATCCCCAGGACCCACATGGTGGAAGGAGGGAACAAATTCCTGAGATTAGTTCTCTGATTTCCACATAGCATGCATGTACCCCCCTACCCCTGCCTAATTAATTAGTTAATTAACTGTAGCAACGTGGCAGAGCCAAGGACTATAGTTTTCTTGCCTTCTCTCTCCTAATCACAAGATGGTATTTGCATATCTAGTTGGTGTTTCACATTTCAGGTGGCTAAAAAGAGGGAAGAAGAAAGTGTTGGTACTTATTCTAGGAAAGTTAGCACTCTCTCAACACCCTCAGCCAACTCTAGTTTACATCCCATTGGCTGGGCTACGTCCCATGGTCATTCCTAATTTCAAGGGAGTCTGAGATTCTAAAGCATCTAGAAAAATCTAGATTTTAAATTCCAGAGAGACACTGAGAAAGGCTATAGAGTAAGATTGGCTAAATCCACCTAGAGCAGATAAGTACCAACTGGGACAAAGGTAACAGCCACAAGGATGAAAAGCAGACAAGACAGAAACAAGAATCAATAGTGCTCTTTGAAGGAGGACAGTGATGGGAGGGCACAGGTCAGGCACCAACTTATCCTTTTAGTAGCCTCCTAAAAGGGCTAATAAACTCAAGACAAAATAGACTGACTGTCAAGAAAGACTGGTCCCCAAATGATGTTTGGAGTTGTGATTCTGTGTAACTGTGGTATGACCTTAGACTACTCTTCAGGGAGCCAAGACTTGTAGAATAATAACTAACCATGAGGCCTAGCTTGATTCTTATTCAAAAATTTTGCCAAAATATTTTATTTGAGACATTTTTCCTGTTTTACTTTCATGCTTTTTGGTAATGAACAAGTCAAACAAAACATTCCATCGCTTTGCATTAAAAGACACTTTCATGGCATAAACGGGAGGATACAGGGCATGCTGATTCTGAAATCCTATCAGAGACATTAGTGAGTGAGCTTGATTTACAAAAGAGCTGTTCAGTCAGTCCTTCAGAGCCCCTTTTACATGGGTATCCTATTATTTAACAGGCACTTTAAATTGAGACCAGCATCCTGATTCTCAAGCCACACGACTTTTATTGGAAGTCTCTGCCACATTTAAACATCTTTAATACATTTTAAAAATAGAATTGTAAAAGGCAGCGACCAGACTTCAAAGCATAGACATGTTGGCCAGAATTGTGAAGCTGGCGACAATTTTCACTGGTTGTAAAGCTTGTGGAGCCTCTTTCAATGCCCAGAACAATTGAGGAGGAAAGGGTTCAGCAAACATTCCTCCCCTGAGTGTCTCCTGGATGGGCCTGAACACAGGTGTGGGGGAGCAAGTGGGCAGGGAGGGAACCAGCTCACTGCCCGGCAGATGAAATAACAAGCTATACCCTGAGCAATCTGACCAGGACCAGAGTCAGTTATCAAGCCAAACCAGAAACAAAGACGAATTCAGGAGGAAGGACTGGCTACCCTCTTGAGCTTTGGGGTCCCCTGCATAGTTCATCTCCTACCCACATCTTTCCACTGTAGAGATTTCAGACATCTCTGCTCACTGGAAATCCTGATCACTTTCTCTTTTGTCTCCACTGAACTTTCTATAAACACTTATTATACCCGAGTGCTATTATTTATTTGCATGTTGGATTCCATCTCCCACTTCTAGCTCTGAGTACCTTGAAAGAATGAGCTGCATCATATCATTGCTGTACATGTCAAATTGAATGTGTGTCTCAAGAAAGGTGAGAATCTTGGGTGGCAGAATTGGTTTGGAAGAGTTATTGACGGAGGCTGTTTCAGAGTCCACAGTCTGAGACTGGCTCTTGACCACGACTTAGAACCAGCAGCATGAGTATTACCTGAGAACTTATTGTAAGGCACTTTCCCAAGCCTAGTCACTATCTTGCAGGGTGAATGGGTAAGTTGGAGACCCAGGAAAGCCATATTTCTCTCTAGTACAGAGGCTGGTAGTACAGAGGACTCAGGAAGAGCCGATGTGTCAGCCGTGTATCAACTTGGAATATACAGCATCTCAGTCAAATAACAGGCTGGAACAGGCCGGAAGGAAAATCAGCAATTTTAACAAACTTTCCAGGTGGTTTCAGAAGTACATTAAAATCCAAGAATTGCTGGATATGGTGGCTCAGGCTGGTAATCACAGCACTTGGAAATGGAGGCAGGAGGATCAGGAGTTCAGTGTCATCCTTAGTTACAATGCAAATTTGAAGTCAGCTTGGACTACATGAGACCCTATCTCAATACACGCACACACACACACCTGGAAAAAATGTTCAAGAATCATGAATTAATCTTACAAACTTTATCTGTAAAATAAAGCTAATAGTAACAACCTCAAAGGGCTAGTCTAAATATATAATTAGATAATACATGTACTGTTTAGTCCAGAGCCTAATAAATATTCATCACTCTAAAATTATCAAAAAGGCCAATAGTATATTTTGAGTTATCTCATCTTGGAAAGCATTTTCAACATTTACCTCCTTCTGTGGTGCATTTGGGTTACTCACATGACAGATTCCTTTGGTTCATCTAAGTTCTCAAGTTCTATCAGCTAAGCCCTAGCCTTCTAGAGTCTCTGTAATTCAGTTAGAGCCAAGCATATACCAAATCCTGAATTCCTACTTACCCATAAGGACTTGTCCCTTCCCTCAAACAGTAGATGGCAGGTAGCAATTGCTGTGTGGACTGTAAACAATATTTGCCATGGGGCTTGCCTACCTAGGAAGGAAAGCTCCCAAAGAACTGCAGCTTGAGAAGAAAGGAGGTGGAGAAGGCTCTTCCATCAAGGACATAGAAGTCAGATGATTCTGATGCCCTACTGTTCAAACAGTCAGTTAAGTCATTTAAAGGTTCCTAATTGATTTCCTTTTAACTGAGTCACAATAGTCTAAAATTTATCAGTTAGCCACATCCTTCTTAAGGGAAACAGGCATCCCCTACTGCCACCAGACAGCTATTCATCCCCCTACACACACACTCAAGCAAAATCCAAATTAACTACTGTGTTTGCTACAGTCAATGAGCCTTTTTTTAAGATAACACACACACACACACACACGAACCTGTGAATGCTCTTGCAAGCAGCATCCCCAGATTGACTCAGGTGTACACATACACACTCACACATACAAACCTAAAGTTCACTCTCCTCTGACTATAAGCAACAGGGAGGGCATAATTACAATTAAAATTTTCAAGGGTTGTGCCTGATCAACTCAGCACTCACTACACAAAGCACACCAAGAATCTAAAGCTCTTCCCCCTGCCTCCAGGCTGCCACCAAACAATGCTCCAGGGGGGCTCTGCTCCACAGCAGGGCACAGTCAGAAGAAACCACCCTCTGGCATTTCAGGTCAATAAAAACTCTGCCTTTTCACTCACAAATAAATAATGCTTTGAAAATTATTGTTATTACTATTTTTAATAATAAGTTGGCACTGCCCCAGCGCCCCCTCCCACCAGCTCCTATTTATTTTCCTGTGGGAGCCAGATCTTTGGAGCCATATTTCCCCAAACAGAGAGAAGATGTAACACCCTTCTCTGCCTGGCTGACCCTCCCTGGAGGGGCCTGGTGGGAGTGAGTCACCCCTGGTGGGACTTTTCTCATTAGCCCTGCAGGCAGCAAGTATTCCAGCCTTAGGCTCTAAGCAGAGAACCTCAAATATTTCATGAGAAATATTAAAGGTGGTCAGAATGTGACAACTAGTTTGTTATCACTGGACTCTGTTCTGCCAGACACTAACAGAAGTGGGAGAAGTGAGTCTACTTCCCACAGGTGTCTGGGTCGAGGGGAATAGCTAGGGAGCCCTGGGAAACGAATCCTTGCCTTCACTGGGAAACCACCTTTGCTGTCTAATAGCCACTTGAAACAAATACTCAAAGCAAGCTTGAAATGGCACCAGCCAAACAAATTATATGAGGCTAATAGACCCCAGAGTATCATTCTTACAACAGAATATTTTTAAGTCGACTCGGTGCTAAAGGATACATAAAGATGACTAAGCAGGACTCCCCGTTCTTAATGTAATTCAACATGAGAATTGTTGTCAATGAACAAGTTACATGACAAAACACAAGCTCACGGTGAGCAGTGAAAGGTATGCACAAAACACCTGGGCAGATTTGACTTCTGCCTGGTGTAGTTTGGACAATTGCTACTTTAGAAGACATTTGAATGATATCCAAGAGGAAAGTACTATATTTCAAGAGGCAAAAATCTGGGAGACCCTGTGGTTGCATCTCACAGGGTTTGCTGTCCCAACTTGCTTCTACTTGCCAGGCTGTCAGTGTCAGGCGGCCCTGTCCAGCCTTCTTAGAAGGGAGAGCATACTCTCTTGAGTCAGTGCTGGCCAATGGCACAGAAGGAAGATCTGCCAGGAGACCTTTGGAGTCTCCGATTCCTGATTTTGTCTGAACACTATACCTTTTCCTGGCTTGCTCGTGGTCACCCAAAGTGCAGTACTTAGAGTAGTGGCCGCTATCTTGATGTCTGGGAGGAAAACAAGAATTACAGAGAATCCAGCTCTCAGCCCAGATCTAACAACCAGTCACAGAACTCCCTCCCATTGTAACCTGTAACTGAATGTGCCCTGGGTCATACTCAAACATGAAGGAAAACCACTTAGATAAGAATACAAGAAGCAAAGAAATGAGCTAAGACCAAGCAGGGTATGCCTCATTGCTTGATGCTTATAGCATAGAAACAACTAGCATGAAACATGGAAAAGTGGAGCCTAGCTCTAGAAGAATTCATGACTAGAATACAGAATATGACATTATTCTGAGAGCAGTGATGGAAAGACAGGGTAGGCATTTGAACACAGCACTGCCGTTATCAGAGCATTGTAATGGGAAAGTCAGTAACGGGAGAGGTGCAGATGAAGGCTTGCACTGGAGACGGACAGGAGGGAAGGAAAACACACAAGATTTCTGTTGTAAATAATCTAAGCCAGGGGTTATCAAGCATGATGACATATTACGTTCCCTGAGGAAAATTCTTGAAATTCTAAAGTCTAGATTTCTCCCTTGAGTTTTTGAATCCAGTTGGTCTGGAAGCACAGGATGGGGGTGGGGTTGTTTAAAGTTGTTCGTATCTACTGTGCAGCCACTGTTGTGAGTCTCTGGTGCCACTGACCTGAGGCTGTGACAAAGTATAGAAGGGGCAGACCTGGGAGAAATCATGGGACAGAAAGGGGGTGCATAGGCCTGCTTCTGGGATGCAGGGGGCAAGGGAGAGCCCAGGGCCAGTGATCCCCTCCTTCAAGGCAGAAACAGAAGTCAGGAGGAACAAGTTTAAGAAAGAAAAGATTGGTCTGGGAAATGGGGACTTGAAGTGTTGGAGCAAGCTCTGTACTCCAACTGAACATTTAAAATTAACAAGAGTTTAGCCAGGCATGATAACACACACCTGTAATACCAGCACTCAGGAAGCAGAGGCAGGGATCTCTGTGAGTTCAAGGTCATCATCGTCTACATACAGAGTTCCACAGAGAAGGGGAATTTCTGACATAAATTTTGGGGCGGGAGAGATGGCTCAGTACTAAAGAATTTGTATTGATCTTACAGAGGACCTGAGTTTGGTTCACAGCATCCACGTTGGATTGCTCACAACCCCGTGTAACTTCCATTCTAGGGAATATGAACCCCTCTTCTGACCTTCTTGAGCACCTGCGCTCACATGTACATACCCAACACAGACACATATACATATACATAATTAAAAATAAAAAAAATCAGCCAGGCATGGTAGCATAAACCTTTAATCCCAGCACTTGGGAGGCAGAGGCAGGCATATCTCTGTGAATTCAAGGCTATCCTGATTTCATAGCGAGTTCCTGGCCAGGCACAGCAGCATAATGAGACTGTCTCCAAAATAAATACATAAGTAAATAATTAAATAAATCTTTTCTAAAAAAAACCCACAAAATAAATAATAGCTTTTTGAGTCATTTACATTTAAAGATCATTAATCTTTGAGCAACACTGTTGGTACAAAAAATGAAAAAAGAAAAGAAAGGACAAGAACAATGAAATTGTGAAAAACACTGAAGATAGAGAAAAGTTAGACTAAGAGGCTGATGAGTCATTTGGTGGAAGTTAGACATCAGGATATAAGGCAACCATATTGCCTGCAGCTTTGGAAAGCTGCCTGTCCTCCCTATCCAGGAACACAGCTGTACTGTCCCACCTTACCTCATGGAAGGAAAAGTAAATACACGACTTCTGAGTTTTGCAATAACACTTCAAATAAATGAACAAAGTTGTTGAAAGGTATTCTTGAATAAAACTCATGCTTTTGTAGCAAAAATTACAATTATTCACATGACCCATCAGAGAGATCTCATGAAGTAAAGAACAGCTGATTGAGCTTGGCAAGGTGATAGCGGTTCCTTTAAAAACTTAAGCAAAGGGCTGGAGAGATGACTCAGCAGTTAGATTACGACTGCTCTTGCAGAGGACCTGGGTTCGATTCCCAGAACCCACATGGTAGCTAACAAAGGTCTGTAACTCCAGTTTCAGGGGATCCTAACATCTCCCTCCTGGCATCCACAGGCACCTGCATTCACCTGGTGCACTTACGTGTACACATACATGTAAACTGAAAATAAATAGAATTCGGGGACTGAAGAGATGGCTCAGCAGTTAAGAGCACAGGCTGCTCTCGCAGAAGCTGCACACGGCAGCTAACAGTCATCTGTAACACCAGTTCCAGGAGAGCGACACCTTCTTCTGTCCTCCATGGGCACTGAACGGCACAGGTGCACTTATACATGCAAGCATAACAGTCATACACATAAAATAATAAATAAATAAAATTGGCAGTAACATTCTGAATGAATGACAAATAATATTGTGCAGATTTTACTTAACGATATTTGTATCAACTCATTGGTTGTTAAAATGTCTAAAATAATTGAGAAACTTAACACTGATCCAATTAGTACAGATATAATGATGTTACATCACTGGCAGACTGATGAACCTAAAATAATTTTTTTTTATTCTCCTTGACCCTGTAGCCCTCTGCACCAGTCTGACTTCATGATGGTGGAATGAATCTATGTCTGAGGATTGCATGAAAATTATTTCTGTTATTTTACTTTCTCTCAGCAAACTGTAGAATGGGTATAAAAGATCGCATGCTATTATCTGAATGGAATGCCCCTCTATAGGCTCATGTGTTTGAATACTTGGAACCCAGTTGGTAGCACCATTTAGGGAAGATGTAGAAAGTTTTGGACATGGGACCTGGTTGGCAGATGTAAGACTAGAGGGACATACGGCAGGGCTTATGGATTATACCCTAGCCAGGATCCAACTGAATCTGTCTGCTTTCTGGCTGGCACCATGTAACAAACAGCTGTCACATGCCCTCGGTGTGGAAGCAGCCACAGCCATGCCCTCCCTGCGATGATGGACTGCAGTATTTCAAACCATGAGCCAAAATAAGTCCTTTCTTCCTGAAGTTGCTTTTGGCCAGATATTTGACCAGAACCGTGACAAAGTAAGTATTACATAAAGTTTGTGTGATAATAAAGAATCAACATCATATTTGTGAAAAATCAAGTTTCAGATAGTTTCTGTTAGGACAAAAGAGGAAACTGCTGAAGCTCTCACATACTTTTATACTTGAATTTTAGCAGGAAGTTAAATATGTCTAACTTTGAAGGGAAAGTCGAAGGAGAAATAACCCTTGTCCTCTCTTCTACTATTTCATAGTAATTGCTTCAATGTAAAATGTTCACAAATATGAACCTCCTATGGAAAAGTTTTAAATTGGGCTTCAATCTTGGATAAATGAACATTTGCTGAAAATCAGCTGCCCATCACCCAAAATACAAAGAGTTATGGCAAAAGGTAGGCTTAATTACCTTTAGTTCTCAAATGAAGGTGGTCGCTATCATGGTTATACTACTGAGAAAAAGATAACGAAATTCACATGTTCCTCGGGAGTCTTCTCATGTTCATGCATGACCTTGGAGGTCCTGTAGAACTCCATGAGCCTCGCATTCCACAGTGAATGGTACTTAGAGTGTTTTACTGCTGTCTTAAGGAAATAGAACTTAGCCTGAATTTCGGCTTCTTTTTACTTTTAAATACATGTGGTTTCAAACAGTGGAATATTTTCAGCCATTAAAATTATGGGGATTTTTAAGAAAGTAAAGGACAAAGAAAAATACTACACTCATACAAATGCATACACATTGTATCTACTGTGTCACTATAGCTCTGTGTAAAAATTGTTTATATGAATTTTAACAAAAAAATTTGAATTAATTTTAATGGTTAGCCCTAGGAGATAGAGCAGAGATAATTTTTAAATTTTAAAAAATTTCTATTTATCATTATTACCTTGAACCTATAAAACAGATTATGATAAAAATATTACTAGAAAATTTTTTAATACTGATAGAGTTTACTTGATTCTTATTTATAATCAAGAATCATGGCTCTGTAACATTAAAGGCCTTTAGAAAAATCCATATGGAAACCTACTACTATAGAAGTTTCTTAAAGTATATGCACATACTTAAAGTATATATATATATATATATATATACACACACGTCGTATATACATATATATCATAAAAACAGTTACTATAACAGCAGGACATTGCCCTCTCCAGACATTATAGGTTAATGAAAAAAAAAAAAACTTCAGTGCCAGGAATGGACTCTGTCTCTTAGAAGCTGCTGACCAGGGGTTCCATAGACCTCCCAAACAATACTGACTATTGCCCCTGCTCTTGATTACCCACCAGAACTTCATGGTAAAACCCTATTGCTGAAGACACTATATATATGAGCTACAGAACAAATAAGGAGAAACCGAGCTGGTGCTGACTGCAGAGCCTCATCTCTACTGGCTAGTGTTCAAAGTCCTGGAAGATGCTATGCATGCTACCAAAAGGAAAAAAATATAATCATCAGCCTGTGAACTGCAATAACAGCTGCCTTGGCAAGATATGGCCACCAGTGCAAAAGTGGCATGAATATTATGGGATTTTAACTAAACACTCTTTAATTGGATTTAAGGTCCACTTCCTAGGATGAGGCCCATACCTGACATTGACACCAGGCTTAGAAACCTGGCATTAGACAGATCACAGGACATAAGGGAAAGCTTAATACTAGTTTCCTACTAAATAATTATCGTATTAAACTGACTCCTAATTACTTATTGCTATACCCATAGATTAATGCATCTTTCAACTCTCACCAGAGAAGTTTCCTTATGTAGCAGATGGTGATTAACACAGAAGCCCACAACTGATCAATGTTCAGACAAGAAGCTGCAGGGTGCTTATCCATGAATAGGATACCTATGTCACACTTCTGCCTCCCAAGACTCAGGGATCATTGCAGAAGAGGGGACAGAAAGATGGTAAGAGCCAGAGGCAGTGGATGACCACAAGGAAACAGAGTTTTCCAGACAGCTGGTCAGTTATTCATATGAACTCACGGCAATGGTGACAACATGTGCAAGTTCCATGCAAGTTCAAAGCATACAAAATCCCAACATAGACATGAGGAAGGGAGTAAGAAGTTCCAACTCCACCTAAGGAAATTGTGGCAACAGATGGCTGTTGGGATGGGGAGAGACTGTCTCTTTCAAGAATGGGACTTTTAGTAGGTTAACCAGACTCCGGTGAATGGATCCACACTGAAGGACATTTGGAGACACAAGTTAGACTCTATAGGCCTTATTGTGTGTATATAAGAGAGTACATTAAATTAAGCAGAGGGCAATAAGGGGAGGTGTAGATTGGAAGGGGATATAAATTGCATCAAATTATATTGAATTTAAATTACAAAAATTCAATTAAAAAGTAAAAATAAAAAAGAATCATGGATAGTACAGAGGACCATTGGTAAATAAGATACATCATATGCACAAAGGTTATGATAGAGATAAAATCCCTAAAGAAACTTTGATGCTGTTTTTGAAAAGGGGTATATAGAAATGGTAAAGGCAGCTTTTCTTAGACTTAAGTGCTTTGCTGGGGCTCTGAATTCATACAGATAGCATGATTTTGCGTGTGTCACTTGGGAAACATTGGTAAAGGACAAGACCCTGTGTCTACTTAATTCAAAAGAGGCAGTCTCATTTCTGGAGTTGATCTGACACAGTTCTAGACAACTCTTTAATCCATGAACTAGATTCCCTGTCAACTGGCTGACAGATATGGCCATAGGTGAGGCACTGGTTTCCTTTGTGGATCACCATAGACATCCTGGGGGCAGGAGGACCCCTATGACATCTACAGGTGCATTATTAGAGTGATCTGCATAACTTGGTGCTAAGTAAAGAACCTCAGAAGCAGTAAGGAGGCATCATCCTGTAACTCGTGCTAATGAGTCTTGATGCCCTTTGCCACAAAACCAAAAACCTCCCATTGTTTACCTTAGATCAAAGTATAACACCATCTTCCCTGCGTCCCCCTTTCAGTCTGGCTTTTTTGACTTGTTCCTACCTTGATGGTCCCTTGAATAGTAGGTGCCAGCACATTCCAGAGAAAGTCTTGCCCCAAACATGTAATTCACGGATTGAATCCAACATATCAGGCTTCTTAGCACTTAGCATGGAATGGCTGCAGCCTGCCTCATTGAACTGGGATTTTTGGATGATGGAATTGGCATGTGTAGGTTGCTGTAGAGAAGCTTCAAGTACACAGTTGAAAAGGATCAAGGTATTCCAGAGGGAGCACACAGCTGAAAATTCACTACTTTGTTCTTGAGCACTGATGGTGGTTGAATTCCATTCTCTAGTCAATGGTGTACGTAATGCTGGACTCCCTGTGGAACTGCGTACTTCATGGAGACAGGGAGTAGGTGCTGCCTGTGTCTAGCACAGTGTGCCGGGCATACTGAAAGCACTAAAATTTACCCACTGAATGGTTAATTATGGTTGATGCAACCAGAATGAGTTGTATGGAAAATGACTATTTAGTTAACAAAATTGCCAGAAAAAGCTTACAAAAATTGCTGTGCTTACTAAGCGTACTCTTGAACAAAACAGTAACAATAATCTTAAAGGATTTCTTTGAAATTTAACATGTAAGTTTGATGTATACACTAAGCACTGATGCTATTGATGATATTTTTGGCACGTCAGTGACCCATGCACCTGTTGGATCCTTACAATGGGTAGGTGGGTTGTGCTCAATTTATATTAGTAGATAAAGCTCTCCTGACTTCTATCAGTTAAGTTATTTGTGTTATGTCTTCTAGGTTCTGATACCTGCGTAGGTCTGTCTCACCCTGAAAGCACATGTGCCTAACTGTAACATTATACTATTTTCAATTGAATTTGTAGTAAAGGTAATGTGCTATTAAACATCTCACATTTATTCATGAAACTTTTGCTGAGCATCAGGAATCAGGGATTTTAAAAATTAAAATCAGAACCTGGCATGGTAGTACACACCTTTAATCCCAGCACTTGGGAGGCCGGTGGATCTCTGTAAGATTGAGGTCTGCCTGGTCTACATAGCAAGCTCCAGGACAGCTGGGGTTACGGGGAACCCCTGTCTCAACCCCCACCCCCAAATTATGATAAGGATCCCTAGGAAACTCACGAGTTATAATAAGAGAAAGTCTACAGATTTAAAGAAGTAACTGAAATACTGCAGGAGATGTGTTATTCTAGATAGGGAAACCACAGAAAGGCACTCCGTTCTAATTGGAGGTCAGAAGGTTCTCAGAGGATATGACTCTTTGAATAGACTAGAAGAATGAGTAGGATTTGGGCGTGCAGATTATGATTGGGAAGGGGGTAGTTGTTATGGTGTAGAATGTAAATGTCCCCCACAGGCCCTGTGGCCATTACAGGCTTGATTACTAGTCTGTGGTACTATCAGGAGGTGTTAGAACTTTGAGGCAATGGGACAAAGTGGAAGGAAGTTAGATCATCACAGTCTTGTCCAAAAGGGGATATTGGGACCCCCCACTCCTTCCTCTTTCTCTGTTTTGTTTAGGAGCCACCATGAGGTCAGCAGCTTCCTCTGCCTCATACATCCACCATAATGTACTGGGTTCCCAGAGCCCCAAAAGCAACAAGACCAGGAGGCCATGAGCTGAAACCTCAGAACCCATGAGCTGAAATAAACCTTTCCTCCTTTACATTGGTTTTCTCAGATGTTTTGTCATAGCAACAGAAAGCTAACACAGTAACGAAAGGAAGCCAGGAACATGGGATTGCTTAGAAGCAGAAAATACATGTCACAGATGTATTAGATGATTCAAAGTGGGAGGTAGAATGAAGAAACCATAGTAGCCTAAAGTCAGTGGTTTCCAAGGTTGGTCACTGAACCAGCAGCATTAACATCTGGGAACTGCATAGAAATCCACATACTCAATCCTGACCAGGCCCACTGATTCAGAAGCTTTCAGACAGGAGCTAGCAATCTGTGTTTTGCAGGTAAGGATGATTGAAAGCTGTGGGCCTAGGTCATAATAGTCCTTAGACTCTACAGTGTTTCTATAATGTTTCCTAGTTAGATTATCAAGAAATAAGGATTTTCATAAAGACAGTTTCAGAAATGCTTTTAACCTAATGTTTATTCTTCTGTGTTTGTTTTAAAGTAGCAGTTCAGTAATATTTATAAATTATAGCAGGATAAATGATTTCCAAACTCCTGCTTATGACCTGCATGGGCCTTGAAAATACCCTCTCATTGTAAGACATTATGGGAAGAGAATGAATCTGCAAGATGCATAAATGGTCGAATGGTTTTATTGCTCTATATATGACAAGTTTGTGGAAAATGGCAAATGATACTTTTAGTTTATATTCAACTATAACAACAACTGATCATTTCTAAAGACTAAATTACAGCCTAGCAAAATGAAATGGGCTGTATGGTCACTTCCTCACAGAATCATATTGTAGTAGCAATTTTTAAATGTGTGAGCTCAGCTAATTGAAGACAGAAAACAAGATTTATTTCCACAAGATCTACAAAGCAGCATCTGATGGTTTACAGCACTGCCTACACAGAGGTGTCAGTCTGCATCAACAGCATGGGCTGTTGACCCTTAAGGATGACCCAATGTGTAAGGAAGCTAGAACTGTAAAATTCTGGTAAGCTGCCAGACAAAGATAAATGAATGGAAGATGAAAATAAAGGAGACAAAACGTTGATCAAGCCCAAGCCTATTAAAGAGAAGGCCAGTTATTAAGTCTAATTATGACTAACATTCACCACCAAAACAAATTAAAGCTGAAAATACACCCAAATGACTATATTGTCATGTAAATCAAACATGAGACTAAGCAGAGATCTTTTTCTGTTCAATGCTTGTCTGACAGTTGCACACACAGGTGCACACATGTATACACTTACATACAGACACGGCCCATGGTTCTTACCAGACCCTATTTACCTGCATGACATGCTCAAGGCCTCCTGGATTATCCAACCCTGCCCATATTAGACTCACCTCAAGTTCTCACCACTATAAAAGCACTCTTACTCGCCAGAGTGACCCAATATTTCCATCATAAGAATTCATTACACTGTTTATGTCAGTAAAAACAATGAGCATTTCACAAATTTCACCAATTTTATATTACTGCAATTATAAACATTATTATGACTTACCACTGGCTCTACTGCTCAGTTTAATACTTGGAAATGTATTTCCTAGGTTAATTTATACTGATACTAGATATGGAAAGCCAGCACTTTGTAAAAGATAGAAGGCCTACATTTAATACATATTAAAATAAATATACCACTAGGTAAAAAACACTTCCTCTATGAAACACTTTAAATTTATCTGGCTTTTCATCAATAGGGTTCATGGTGAATTCTATAAAAATATAATATGTAGGGGCTTGAAAACTTGGAAATATTTTACAAAACATGAAAGTAATATCCCTCAAAGAAAGGGAAGACTAGTAGCTCACCACAGAACAGAAGAGACTGAATAACAGGACAGTGTATGCAACAAGACACCAACAAGTGATCCTACAGCAGAAGGGAGATGTTAATCAAAGCTGGTAAATTGGGGCTGGAGAGATGGCTCAATGGTTAAGGATACTAACTGTTCTTGCAGAAGACCTGGATTTGAATCCCAGCACCCACATGGCTGCTAAGAACTGTCTGTAACTACAGTTCCAGGGGATCCAACAGCCTCTTCTGTCCTCTGTGGGCATTGAAAGACATAGGTACACTTACCTACATGGAGACAATACACTCATACACATAAAATAAAAAATAATAAATAAAATACTTTTTAAAAATATGTAATATGAATTCTTTTTAAAAATTTTATTTTTTACTTATGTTTATGTGTATATATAGTCTATGTGAGGGTATGTTACATGTGTGTAGATGTCTGAAGAAGTCAGAAGAAGGTGTCAGATCTCTTGGAGCTGGAGTTCATAGGTGGTTCTGATCTACCTGATGTGAGTGCTGGAAACTCAACTCAAGTCCTCTGAAAGAACAGCATGGTGGACTGAATGAAAATTATCCCAATAGGCTTACATATTTGAAAACTTGGTCATGGTTGGTGGCACTGTTTGGAAAGATTATGGAACTTTCAAGAGATACAGCCTTACAAGAGGAAGTATGTCACTAAGGGCAGGCTTTGTGAGTTTATAGTCTTGCCCTACCTCTACTTCCCTCTCTCTGCTTTGTGTTTGTGGTTGAAGATGTGATTTCTCAGCTTTCTGCTCTGGCTACCTGCTGCCATGCCTTTCCCACCATTATGGATGCTAACCCCTGGAACCCAAAATAAACTCTTAAGTTGCTCTTGGTCATGATGCACAGCAACAAAAAAGTGATTAATATGAACAGGAAGCAGTCTTAACTACTGATCCATCCTCCAACCCCTATAATATGAATTCTACAATAATGTACTGTGGTATAAATTCCCAAAGCATAGGCCTTGGATCGGGGCATTGTCATCACATAGAAAATTAAAAGGCAAACTCTCAGACCCATGCCAGGTGTGCTGGATCAGAAACTCTAGAGGAAGGACCCAGCAATCTATGTATCATCAATTCCATCAAATGATTCCGCAGCATACAGATGTTTGAGAACTGCTGGGTTAGGAATGTGATGGATTTCATCAGAGGAATTTGTAGCCTAAGGGCCAGAGAAAGGAAACATTGGTTGTCCCTCATTCTGTCATCTCATAGAGACACATAAAGTCAGGGACTGCTGGATCCACCATGATCTCTGGCTGATAGAAGGGCCTACCCTCTTTTTGCTCTTCCTTCTATTTCTTTTTTTTTTTTAATTTATTCTTTTTAGTTTATGTGTATGAGTATATTGCCTGCATGTACGTAAGTGTACCCATGTCGCCCAATGTCTGTGGAGTTCAGAAGAGGGCATTGGATTTCCTAGAACTAGAGTTGCAAATGGTTGTTAGCTGCCATGTGGGTGCTGGGAACTGAACCAGGTCCTCTGCAAGAGCAGCCAGTGCTCTTAACTGCTGAGCCATCTCTCCAGCCCTTTTGGGGGGTGGGGGAGGGCTTGCTCTTCCTTCTTAAAAGACAAGCATGAGTGCAAATTGTCAGTAGGTAGGCAAGATACCATGGGTTTGGGTGCTAGTTATCTTCATAAGTTGTCTGAGAAAATCAGCTGCCAAGTTGTAGCCTCTCCTGCCAGGGAGAAGGAGTCATCATTGCCATGGGATGCTAAGAAGTTCAAATGCAGCCTCTGTCACAGGGAGAATGGAGGACTTCACAGTCTCAGCTGGTTCATGGTCTAGACCCTTCCAAGTCAGCTCCCAGGGCTGCTTTCAGGAACTCCTCCTCAGCATGCTCCACCACAGGCATACTGACAATGCTTTGGGAAGCTCTAGCCTCTACATTCACATGAATGTCTCAGATTTTATGCTCAGACTATTAAGTCATTCTTCTACTGATATTTAATTTCCAAACACCATCCTCAAGCTCCTTTATGTTTTCCTTCGACTTCTCCATAACACAGTGGTATTGTGATGCTGATGTCCAGTGAGTGTTTAGAATGAGAACATTTTGCCGGACGTGGTGGCACACGCCTTTAATCCCAGCACTCAGGAGGCAGAGGCAGGCAGATCTCTGTGAGTTCAAGGCCAGCCTGGTCTACATAGTGAGTTCCCGTACAGCTGGGGCTACAGGGAGACCCTGTCTCAAAAAGACCAAAAAAAAAAAAAGGAATTAAGAGAACATTTAATCCCACCACTCAATTCCAAATGAGAAAACTGGGGTACAGATAAACAAAGTGACTCGCTCAAGTTGATACGTTTAGTGGCAGACTGAACAAATTTCATGTCTTAAGACGTATTCTTTCAAAACTAAATAAGAATCAATGTGATTACGTTTCAAACAGGCATTACACATCACCTGCCCACCTAGAGAAGAGTATCATGAGAGGCTTCTTTAAATTTACTACAATGGTCCCTCCTCTAGAAATATTGGCTAAGTATTTATACTGCCTATTGAAGAACGTTATTTATAAGTAACTTATAAAGAGGACTTACTTGACCGACCAGGATGATTTTTCTTCTGAATTATATCCTAATATGTATCGTTTTCTCACTCCCAGCTTATTCTACTTGGAGCTATGCCCAGCACAATTTACGTCTATGAACTGCTGAACATTTAAGCAAATTAAGTGTCCAAAAAATCAAACACAAATTGTATCTTAGTGATTTATGCCTTCATAAAGCAAAATGCATACAGTGTGCCTTGTATAGGCCAGATTTATAGCTCTGCTGGTTAGGGAAAATAAATAGCTATCTCCTAGAGAACCTGTCAGGAACTCTGTGTCTGTGTGTGTGTGTGTGTGTGTGTGTGTGTGTGTGTGTGTGTGTTTAACCCTTGACCATGGGGGCTTCCTCCAATGATGTTTATCTTACAACTTATCTTCAAAAACAATATGCAAATGTGAGTCAAGAATAGGAGAGCATCTTAGGAGCTAGTAGAACTCAAAAAATGTAAGTACCTAAATGATCTAGAATCTTCCACCTCTTACCTCACACCTTCAGGTTACACCACCTTCTCTTAGTAGTGAAGGCTGGGAAATTTCACTTAAATACAGAAGGTGTGAGGAAGAAAGTAAATAGAAAATCACATGTGATGAAGTCAGAGAAGAAGCTGAACCCCACCTTTGCTACATACTGACTGTGAGCAACTGTGTCCTTATCTGTGAATGACGGTTGACTATCTTCTCCAAAGGCTGTTTTTTGGATTAGTGAGATAATGGTTGTATGGTAGGCAGCCTATGCGTTAGCTCCCAATGACCCCCACCCTCTGGTATCAGTGTTGTTTTCTTGAATATGAACTGAACTTAGTGACTCACCCGCAGTGTATAAGTGATGACAAAGATGATGGGTGTTGCTTCCAAGGTTATGTTACAAGACTGGCTTCTGCTTGCTTGCTCTTTCTTGCCCATTGCCTACTTGCTTTGATGAAAGCCAATTTCCATGTTATGAGCCCTGTGGACAGACCCAGGGGCCAAGGAACTAGGGAAGCTCTAGCTAACAACAACAAACAACTGAGGCCCTCAGTGCAACAATCCGGGAAGAACCAAATCTCACCAGCATCACATGAGTTTAGATGTGGCACTGCCCCACTAAGCCTTAAAGCAATGGTGATGGAGACCTTGGTTTTAGCTTTATGAGAGCACTTTAG
This sequence comes from Nannospalax galili, assembly GCF_000622305.1. NCBI lineage: Eukaryota > Metazoa > Chordata > Mammalia > Rodentia > Spalacidae > Nannospalax > Nannospalax galili. The sequence continues at coordinate 5,373,934 of NW_008357637.1, read as the reverse complement.
TCAAAGAATTCAGCTAATTGCATCAAGATACCTGACACAGAAACTGGGAGGTATGCTTTTATTTTTGATGCTTTTATTTTTAAGCTGCTAAATTTGGGAGTGGGGGCATTTTATTACACAGCAATAGACAGCAAACACTGGTTATGAAGTGCTCATCACAGTACCTGGCACAGACATTCTCTGTGAATAACAGTCATTAGTCATTAGCAATAACTATAGTCGTTAATAATGGCTTTGTGAGCATGAAGATTATTCAGTGATAATTTAATCACTCTACTTCTATTTAGGCTTCCAAATAAAGATTTTAGGACACATAGAGTCTTTGGTTGTTCTGATAATTTATAGACAATGTCTCAGACTGAAATAATGAACATTATGCCTTTCTCTTGTACTGAGTTACTGTCATGTGATATGTCTCAGTCCTGAGGTGCTGTGGGTAAATTTATTCTGACTGTTGAATACAGACATTTCTACTGCAATTCGCGGTAGCTAAGATTTTAGGTAGCTGCAAAGGAGTCAATCTTGTAGAATCTGCTTAATTAAAAACCTGACCTCCAAACCCTACAATGTGCTTTCTTTTGGAGAAAAGCCGCAGTATAATTGCATACTGGATCAAAGATATTTTGATCCAAGGCCATTTTCTTTATTTTGTTTTCAAATAAAACTTGTATTTTTTACATTACATTTGGGGCTGAAGAGATGGCTCAGTGAGTAAGAGCACTGGCTGCTCTTACAGAAGACCCAGGTTTGAATTCCAGCACCCACATGGTAGTTAACAACTGCCTGTACCTCCAGTTACAGGGGATCTGATGCCCTCTTCTGATCTCCACAGGCATTGTATGACACAGGTGCACTTACCTAATGTAGGTCAAAATATGATTAAGTTGTACAAAAATTCAATAAAAATATACATTAAAATTTTTATTCTCTCTCTCTCTCTCTCTCTCTCTCTCTCTCTCTCTCTCTCTCTCTCTGTGTGTGTGTGTCTCTCTGCATGCACTTGACTCAATGTGTGTGTGGCAATCAGAGGACAACTTGGGGAAAGTCAGATTTCTCCTTCTACCATGTGGGTCCCAGGGATTGAATTCAGGTCATCAGGTTTGGAGGCATGTGCATTTACCCACTAATCCATCTCACCAGTTCCCAAATAAAGTTTACCCTGAAAGAATAACAAAATATGAAGAAATGGAGTTACATTAAAGTATAGTTGTTGAGACATTGTTTATAAACATGATCAAAACGTGGGACAATCCATGTGTCCAACTGTAAGGGACAGGCTGAATGATCTTGGAAAACGCTACTACTAGACATGTTTTATAGGAATATTTACCAACCTGAGGAAATGTTAGGTAGAAAAGATTAGTATAAAATAATTTTAATGGTGAGATCTTCATTTTGAAGAAGAGAGTGTAATTATATCCACACATGCACAAGTGTATGTGTGTATCAAAATGAGACAAAATTTCCTAGCCTTTCCTCTTTCCAGTCTTCCTGGCCCCATCATGGACACTGTTTCCATTTCTTGGCAGTTTGTGTCTTACTACAATCGCTCTTATTATTGCTGTTGGGGAAAAAGGAAGTGCATAAAGGAAGAGGGGAACAAATTAGCTGAGAGTGATGTAATTTACAATGTGGAGAAGTAGTATGGGAAAAGTGAGGAGGGCCAAAGATTCACATGGAGCTGTTGAAATGTTGCTTCTTAATTGCAAACACCCTACTCCAAGGTGGAGATTATATTATGCTTAGAGGAAAAGCCATACTATAGCAGGCACCGACGGACAGAATATGACTGTATGTGGGGAGCTCAATAGAACACAGCTTCTGATTCGCTAGATCTAGGTTGGCACCTGATTATCAACAAATGCTGCCTGGAACACCTCAGCTCACGATCTAGACTGTTGTGTGTTAAATTGCAATGTTTTACATGCAAAGTTTTCTACTCCTATAGAAACATAATGGTTTTATTATAAAAATTGACTTAATATTTGCCTACCATCATCCCTCAGCATGTATCACACTATTTTGTCTTTTAAAATCATTTTATTTTATTATGTGTATATATGTGTGTGATATGCATGTATATACACCTGTGCGTGCAGGTGCACTTGCCCCTGCCATACTATAGCAGGCACCGACGGACAGAATATGACTGTATGTGGGGAGCTCAATAGAACACAGCTTCTGATTCGCTAGATCTAGGTTGGCACCTGATTATCAACAAATGCTGCCTGGAACACCTCAGCTCACGATCTAGACTGTTGTGTGTTAAATTGCAATGTTTTACATGCAAAGTTTTCTACTCCTATAGAAACATAATGGTTTTATTATAAAAATTGACTTAATATTTGCCTACCATCATCCCTCAGCATGTATCACACTATTTTGTCTTTTAAAATCATTTTATTTTATTATGTGTATATATGTGTGTGATATGCATGTATATACACCTGTGCGTGCAGGTGCACTTGCCCCTGTGTGTGTGTGTTTGTGTGCATATGTGTGTGTGTGTGTGTGTGTATGTATGTGTAAACAGCCAGAGGTTGGTTATCTTTCTCCTTCACTCTGCACCTTATGTTTTTGAGACAGGGTCTCTCCCTGAACCTGGAGCTCACCAATTTGGTAGACTAGCTGATCAACAAACCCCTGGGATCCACCTGTCTCCATTCCCTGTCCCAGAGCTGGGTTAACAGAAGTGTTACACCACATGGGTGCTGGGAATATGGACTCAGGTCCTCATACTTAGGCAGCAAGAACTTTCCCCTACCAAACTAGCTCCTCTTCCCCAAATTAGTTTTTCTTTTTATTGTATTGTGTTAAAATGTTTGGTTTTAAAATTTGCTATTTGAGTTGTTGACTCAAGTTTCATAGAAAACTGTTTCACAAATTTTAGCTTGGGATGACAGAGTTTCCAAAAAGTTCTGAAATGGCCATAAACATACTTCTGTCACTTTGTGCTATGTTATGTATCTTATACAAAAAGGAATTCTCAGCATTGACAATCATAAAATCAGAATATTGATGAATACTGAAAACCTTAAAATACTTCTGCAGTATCACGTAGCCAAGATTTAACTCTTTGGGTAAAAATAAATAAGCACATCCATTTCATTAATGTGAAAATGTGTTTTCGTCTTTAATAAATAGCAGAATTATGTCTACCAGAGGACTGTTTTAAAAATAAATTTCTTTATGGTTTACTATCAGTAAGTGTTTGATTTGTATGCCTATTTTATATACCCATATACTTAAGGTCACATAAAAATTTCTCAGGCAAAAAAGTGTTCACAAGTGGAAAAAGTATAAAAAACCTGGTCTAGAGTACTGTTCTGGGAGGCCTTGGTCTAGAAACTCTCTGTTTTTTTAATTAGTGAAAATGCAGCTAATTCAATTTCTTATAAAATGCCCTGTTCACTGGGCTAGGAGCACAGCTCAGAGGTAGAGCCTAGCATACATGGGGTACTGGATTCTATCCCTAGCATTGTCAAAATAATAATAAAATAAAATTGAAATTACTGTGTTCTTTGTGTCTTTTTATGACCTGTCATTTCTGGGAACAGCTGATGAGTGGTCAGAAAATAAGGATGACAAGTAACATTGTGGGAAATGGGTCTGGAGGGGAGTCTCAAGAAAACATTCACACAAACCAGGGTGTTTGGTGAAGGCAAAAGTTTCATTTCTGTAGAAAACTGTGTAGTCATGCTAAATCAAGCAAGCCCACCCAACAGGGGTCCCACTAGGATTTTCTTTTTTCTTTTCTTTTTTAAAATTTATTTTATTTTTGAGAATTTCATACATGAATATCGCATCTATGTTACTTCCATCCCTCCCTGTCCCCCTCCAACTCCTCTTATGTCCCCCACTCCCTCACAATTTCTTGTTCTCTTCTTTATTATTGTTACATATACTTTCATATATTTATATACATATATTATACATATACATATATATTGCACTGAGTTCATTTAGTGATGCTGTGCATACCTGTGTTTAGGGCTGTCCATTTGGGATTAGATAACTTCTCAAGGAGCTCGTCCCTGGAGAAAACTGCTTCTCCCTCCTTTGGCATCCATTGATTGCCTGTAGCTCTTCATCTTGAGGTGGGGCCCGATGAAATTTTCCCCATCCATCTTGGCATGTCAACTGGTTTTATTAGTATATGCAGATCTTAGACTGCCAGACTGTGGAGATCTCATTGGTGCAGCTTCCCTATCATATCCAGAATGCATTAACTAGCAGCAAGTGTCTTGTCCCTCTGGCTCTTACATTCTTTCTGGCCCCTCTTCCATAATGTTCCCTGAGCCTTAGGTGTAGGGGTTACACTATAGAAGTGTCACTTAGAGCTGGGCATCTCATAGTCACTTATTCTCTTTGTTTGAGCAGTTTTGGAACTTTGTAATAGTCTCCATCTGTTGTAAAAAAAAAAAAAAAAGAAGCTTCTTTGATGAGTTGTGAGAGGTACCATTATTTGTAAATATAAGCATATCTATTTAGAATATCATAAGAAATTATGTTGGTCTAGGGAGGAGACAAAAGTAGGTTCTTCTCTAGAGTCTATGACCTCTCCAGCTATGTGTACTTGGCTACGTTTTCAGTACTACACATAGGTTCCCTCCCATTGAGTGGGCCTTAAGTCTAATTAGACAGCTGTTGATTACCCCCAAGATAAAAGTGTCATCATTGAACTATTAGAGGTAATTTTCTGGGCTGGTCATTGTTGTTCATAGACTTTACAGCTGGGTGGAATTATGAATTGGTTTTCTCCCTTGGTAGTGTGCATAGTATCTTCTAAGACTATGCAAGCTAGTCTTCAGGAAGGCTTCCAGTTCCACTCAATTGTTCCAAGTCCTGTGTCCAAAGTATGCGGTATCTTCAGCAATAGTTTCTGACCTTCAAATTCTGGCATATAATCATGGGTTGTGGTGATAGCCTGTATTATTTTGGGAGTCTCTTGCCCAACAAGTTGAAGGAAGTTTTCTCTTGCCTGGCATTGTGATTTTACATTATAACAAAAATCACAAACTAAACAAAAAAACAGAATTTTGTGTTTTTGTAACCATGTGATAGAGAAGACAAAGCATTTTGTTTCCATTTCCACAGGATGGCACAGGTTCCACCTGAAAACAAAAGGCTCAAGAAGAGTTTTCCATATTATGAGACTGAGTCTACAGATACAGACATGGGCTATTTATTTACTTATTTTTCCCATTTAGGAAAGAATAGTTTGAAAAAATCATTTCACAATGGTAACTGTTTTCAAAGTGAGTTGTCCAAGGGAGATTTGTAATCTCTCTCCTTGAAGTGTTTGTAAAATACTTAAGTACCTGAATTATCAAGTTGGTACATGATGTATAGAATATATAAACCCCCAAATAGTATGTATTCACACTTAGTGTATTTGGGCCACTTGTCTTTGCCAAAAATTAGTGCAAAGTCAGAGAGTACAAATTATTACATTTTTATTGATTTTGTGCACATGTGCGTATGACTGTGTGGGTGTGCACATGCTGTACATGTGGAGATCAGAGGACAACTTGTCAGAGTCACTTCTCTTCTACCATGTGAGTTCAAGAGATTGTTCTCAAGTAGTCAGGCTTTACCCACTGAGTCATCTCACCAGCCTAGAAGGGTACAAATTAATGCTAGTAATCACAAAAGAAAAATGTAGTTAGAAACCAAACTGTTATAAATGGCTTAAATAATGCAGTCCAAAAGCAAATATAAGTGATTCGGGTTAACCACAGTTTGGGATTACCCATACCACTGCTCTATTAGTAGAGGTAATTGAAAATTGACTCTGTAATCAATCCCCATTTCTTGATTTAATTCAGGTGCACTCCTCATCAGGGGCAGGGGAATGTACTCCATGGCCTCACGAAAGTCCTTGCAGCCTAAAGGGCTTTTGGTTAAGACTTCAAAAATACAGAAATAAATGATTATTGAAACAGTAAAACTGTTCAAAGCAGCACGGTTAAATTTCCCTTTGATACCAATATACTTCCACTAAAATTGAAATAAGCATTTTGTTAAATCAGTATGAAACCTATATTCATGTTCCTTTGGTCTTCTTGAGAGCTTATAAAAGACTAGAAAAATGATACAGTCTTCCTTTTTTCCTAAGGACTTGTGTCACGTGATGGTGACATGCTGATGTTAGCCACAATTATTTATCATCACAATACTGATTCCTCATCTCCACATTATCACAGACCTGATCTTCCTGTGGTAGACTCCAGTTCAGAGACAAGTACCTCCATCTACCCACTGCCACGGATGGACCCTCAAGAGCTATCCTTCCCTGCTCATTTCTCTTCATATATCACATCTGTGAATTACCAGCTCACCCAAGACTACCTCTTAAATACCTCTTCAACACACCCCTACCTCTGCAATATGTAGCTATTGCCCGCTCCAAGTTCCCACATTCTCTCAGATGTTTCTATCACTCCCCACTGTCTGTCTCCTCCCCTATCCCATCTAGGCTGTATATGTCAGACAGACTGTTTATCTGTGAGATCTAAAGGTGCTGTTCCTAAGCATACAACTCTTGACCTACAAACTTACTAAAAGTGAAAAATATTGGGCCTCACCCCACCTCTACTATGTCAGAAACTCTGGGAATGGGGCTCGGTAATCTGTTTTAAGCCCTCTGGGTGATTTCAATGCTCACAAAAGTTCAAGAACCATTACCCTATGTGAATTTGTTTTAAATAAATGTGACTTTCTCTGTCCCATCACAGAGTAGCAAGAACAGTCATAGCAAGTTCCCACAGTTGCTGCCAAGCCCCATTAATTCACTTAAGCTCTGTGGTTTCCAGCATGGGGTTCCCCTGGCATAAGCACTACCTCTCAGGTGGTACTATGGGTAGACAGCATGGATTCTTGAATGTATTTCATACCAAGTTTGCTGCTTCTGATTACACACACAATTGTGGTGAAACTGTGTGCACAAGAAAGTCACAAGTTCACAAACTCGATATAATCCCTTGCGTTTATATCCCAAGTCCCTCTTTACTTTATCCTTTACTGCTGCAAAATACCTCTCAAGCTCTTCCCCAGAAAAGGGCTGCAGAGGTGGGACTGGCTAGATCTCACTGTGCCGTTCCTAATTTTTTTCCTTTGTTTGCCCTTGGTCTTCCTCAGAGTACCATTGGCAAGAGGACACTCTGCAGTGGTCCCTTCAAGAAGGGAGTATTCTGCTGGAGTTTCCTCCATTTGACCAAACTCTAAAATCTTCTGGTTGCCATAGCACAAAGGTCTGTATGCTGTAGCCTCCCTCTTTCTACAGATTCTTGAGCACTTCAGTTTCCATGTCAACAAAACAATTTCTAAAATGGAACTTTTCTCCCACCCTACTCCACCATGGCAGTGTCCTTTTGAATTCACCAATCTTGAGAAAGTGTTGCCCTTGTACATCTTAGCAATTTCCATAATATTGCTAGGGTACTTTTCCATTGTAGCAATATCCTAACAGGCTTTTAGGCCTTGATTTCATTACATACCCCTAAATCCAAATCCATGTCCCCCATATGCTCCAAGTATTTGGACACTTCCCAGTTCGTGGTGCTATTCAGAGAGAGTCATGGGACCTTTAGGAGGTGTGGCCATTCTGAAGGAAGTACATCACTGGGGGTGAGCTTTGAGATTATATAGCATACCCACTTCCAGTGTGGCTAGCTCTGCTTCCTGTGTCTTCTTGAAGATGTATGTGCTGGACTTTCTGCTCTGGCTACCTCTTACCGCCATGCCTCTCCCTCCATTAAAGACTCTCCTTCTGGAACCATAAGCCAAATAAACTCTTCTTTCTAATAGTGGCCTTGGTCACGGTGTTTTATCACAGCAACAGAGAAGTAACCAATATATCTTATTACTTCTCTATTTTAAAACCTCAGTGATTTTTCCCTTACCTAGATATAAAATGCAGTCTTTGGCCTGACATTCATGAATATGGTAACATTCTACTTCTGGTGTCAACCCCCACAATTGTCAGCACCCTTATCCAAGTGGTCTACTGCTATTATTGTGACACCACTCACTATCCCTATCACCACCATCACCACCACTACTGCCATAGCAAACTACAACTGCTTACGCTTAGTGAGAGTCTGCTCTCTGAGGCACTGTGCTAAATGCTTCAAATCCATCCTCTCATTTAATTCCCATAATAATTTTGTAGGGCTATTATCCCCATTATGTAAATAGGAAAAGCAAGAGATACAAAAAGCCAAGTGAGTTGCCTATGTGAAGATACAGTAGAAGCCAGGCCTGCCTGTCTCAAAAGATGTTAGCAGACAAAACCCCAGGCTAGAACTGTGGAAATGGGCAGCACGTCACAATCTCAGCTGAAGAACTATTGATCAATTGATTACTGCTGGTTGAGGAAAAGCTGATCTTTAAAGGAGTGATTGTAGATAGGCCAACTAGGCCCCAGGGGATGAACCTGCACTAAGAGACATCTGGGCACACTAACTTGACTCAATAGACCTTTATATAAATGAAAGAATGTATGAAATCCAGTGTGGGGGGTGGGGATGTGGGAGGGTGCCGCTGGGGAAGGGGGTATAAATTCAATAAAAATATACAAAAATGATGCAAAGTCTTTGGAAGGATTGCTTTTACTTTTTGGTTAGCTTGGTACTGGTCCCATGTGATAAATATTTCATATGAATATTGAGTGAATATCAAATTCCTTTCTCTTAATTGCTATTATTTTCATCATCTCTAGTCTTCTAAATACATTTTTGCTCATGTAACTTCATGCGGTTTTTCACCTGTTAATTCCCTTTTAAACTATCCTTGCTATCATCTCTGTCTTTCCAAATCCTCCCCCTTTTACATATCCATAAAGTCTTAGCATTTTTCATGAATCTTTTCCAGTACAACAAGTCCTTTATTGAATTCTTGTAGGGATTACTTTCTTTTCTACTCATTTGTTTTTATCATTTCTTGCTTTTCATGATTCTTTAACTTTTGATATTTTTTCCCAAGTAAGATTACGAGTCCTCCTGGAACAGAGGCTTTTTCTAACTTTTCATAATTGTTACAGGATTAAATGAAGGGAACTTTGAATGTCAAAGAAGTTTAACCAAAAGTTTCTAAAAGGAGAAAGTAATTTGCTTGTAACTGTCCGTGATTCTCTGACATTTGAATCATTCTTTATAACTATTAGTGTATAGTTAGGTAATGCTAATGGTGTAAGGGAAAACCTAGAATTTAAATAGCAACACAATGAAAATCTGTTTTTCATTAATTTAACAGGTGAGTGGCTTTCCTCTGCTTACTGACATCACCCCATTGTTCTTTATCCTGACAGAGGAGGTAGGCTGGGAGGTACACAGCCAGGAACTGGAGCAAGAGGGCAAAGAAGATCTGTCGACTTCTATCTGCTTTGCTTTGAGATGATAGATCATGTTGGTTCCTATTTCACTGGAAATAACTGGCCACATGGCCCCTTCAACTGCAAAAGCCAAGAGTGCAGTCCCTAGTAACGTTATAAAAGAGAAGGATGTTGGTGAACTTAGCTATCTATGCTATAAGTAGTTAGTAAATCATTCTTTTTTCCAGGGATAATAATGCATATTTTAATTAACCTTAAAGAACACAGCGCAGATGTGGTTTTTGAATCTTGGCCTACAACAATCTGAAAAGTCTTAATTTAATCAACAATTGGTGCTTTAGGAAGCACCACACAAACAGGTAGGTACTAAGAAGTTTGTTTTAAGAATGTTATTCTGAAGCAATATGTGCTTGTTTACTGACTCTAAGTCATATGCAAATGAGCTTCAGAGAGGCTAATGTTTAACTAGAACATTCCTTGTGAATTTTAAAGCATTTTATTTTCTTCTACATTCCCAAGTAAGTCAAAACTTAAATTATAGAATGATGGGCTTGGAAATAACCTTATAGACTAGGTTATTAGGTCTCCTTTATTGATTACCTTCACAGACTGTATTAGTCAGGGTTCTCCAAAGAAACAGAACCAGTAGAATGAATATATATATATATATAAAGGATTTATCAGCTTAGCTCACAAGATAGAGTCTGAGTAGTCCAACAATGGCTGCACCACACTGGAGAGGCTAAGAATCCGTAATCGCTCAGTCCAGGAGGCTGGATGTCTCAGTAGTTCCAATCTGGCACTGAAGGTCTGACGAATTCCAAAAGATCAGCTAGTCTTCAGTCTACAGCAACAAGACGAACTCACCAGCGAGGGAGAAGGCAAGCAGCAAGAAGCCAGGCGTTCTCCTCTGCCTTGGCCTTTTATACGGGCTGTCATCAGAAGGTAACACCCACATTTAGGGTGTATCTTCCAGCTTCAGATGATGCAATTAAGAAGATCTCTCTCATTCCAGTTAATCCCAGATCCAGTCAAGTTCACACCCAGGATTAGCCTCACACAGACCCCACACTATGAAAGATGTCCATCTACTTTTCAGATTTCACTTGATAAATATGAATCAATTCTATTTATTGAGTGTTATTTTCAAGAAATGCTCAAAGTGGCTTACATAATTCTGTTTAATTCCAACAGGAACTCCATGAAATTTGTGCATTATTCACATTTTAAAGAGGATGAAGGTAAAGGTCATAGACTGAGCATTTGGTAGCAAATGGGGATTACTAGGGAGAGACAGAACTGGAATTTGAATTCTAGTTAAACATTAGAATTCAACATTTTACTGCACTCCCTTTCTACTTAGGTAATGACTATTTTTGTCAAGTTTTTTTAATAAAATATTTTTAATTAATTTATTTTTTATGTTATATGTATGAGTGTTTTGACTGCATATATGTAAGTGCACCTGTGTTGTGCAGTGCCTGTGGAGGACAGAAGAGGGCATCAGATCCCCTAAAACTGGAGTTACGGACAGTTGTTAGCCACCATGTGGCTGCTGGGATTCGAATCCAGGTCTTCTGCAAGAACAGCCAGTGCTCTTAACCACTTAGCCCTCTCTCCAGCCCAATTCTTATCAAGTTTTAATTAGTATCATTTAATACACTTCCATCATACATAAAGAATTAGGCAAAAACAACCAAGCTTTCCTCAGTAGATGAGTAGATAAAAATTGTGATAAACATATACCAAGAGATATCATTTATCCAAAGAAAAATGAAGCTCTGATATATCCTACAATCATGATTGGACCTTGAAAATATTGTGCTGAGTGAAATAAGATAGAAATCACAAGCTCAGTGTATTTTCCACTTAGATGAAATATCTGTAGTAGGCATATTCAGAGATTTAATAAAGCACATTAAAAGTTATCAGATCTTAGGACTGGAGAGATGGCTCAGCAGTTAAGAGCACTAGCTGTTCTTGCAGAGGACCCAGGTTCGGTTCCCAGCACACACACATGGTGGCTAATAACCATCCATAACTCCAGTCCCAATGGATCTGATGCTCTCTTCTGATCTCCATGGGCACTGCACAATGCACAACATGAGTACACTTACATACATGCAGGCAATACACTCATACATATAAAATAAAAAATAATAAATAAATATTTTTTAAGTTATTAGATATTGGGCTGGACATGGTGGTGTGTGCCTTTAATCCCAGCACTTGGGAGGTAGAAGTAGGTGGATCAATGTGAAATCAAGGCCAGCCTTGTCTGCATAGCAAGTTCCAGGCCAGCTGGGACTATAAGAAGACCCTGTCCACAAAACAAAAAAAGAAAAGGAAAGAAAAAGAAAAAGGGAAATTATAGGTTCTATCTTTCTATCTTTCAGTCCCCAGTACCATATGCATACACACAGGAGAAAGAGAGATAGAATAAAGAAAGGAAGCAAGACAGAAGAGAAGGAGGAAGGAAGAGGGGGGAAGGGAGGGGAAGGGAGGGAGGAAAGGAAGGAAAGAAGGAAGGAGGGAGGGAGGGAGGGAAGGAAGGAAGGAAGGAAGGAAGGAAGGAAGGAAGGAAGGAAGGAAGGAAGGAAGGAAAGAAAGGAGGAATTTCCGAGAAGCTAGGAGGAGAAGGGAAGTTATTACTTAATGGTATAGTGTTTCTCTTTGGGGTGATAAAAAAGTTTCATAGAGAGTTAGTGGTAATGATTCATAGCACGTAAAAATCACTTTTTATATGTCACTTAATTATATGCTTTAGAATGGCAAAAGGACAAATTTTATGTTGTACATATTTATCACAGTAAAATAAAAACAAAGAAAGTAGAATTTTTATTTAGATAATCTTACTATGTGTGCCTATGACTTCAGTTTATCTGTTTATATAAGGTTGTTTTTCCATGGTGTAAGGTTTTTGAAATGAACTATAGGCATTATATTAATTGTTCTCCAAGCACCCAGAAAGTCCAGTGTGAGAAGTGGTGGTTGGACTCTCACAATAACAGACTTGATAACAGCAAACACTGGCCTCCTGCTTCCCTGTTCTGTGTCCTCTAACACATCAATTTAACAAACAAATAGCATAGTCTGTGCATTTTGGAACCCAAGCAGTCTCCCCAGAATCTTGAAATCATTTAAATGAATGGCTCCTTGGCTTTTTCCCCCTAGCTAGAAGACAGCAGAGGACGAAACCACTACTAAGGGTACCTACCTCACCCCCACTCCGAAGGGTTATAAAGACAAGCCAGGGGGCCAGCATGATGGCTCAGGGTAAAAGTGCCTGCCAGCAAGCCTAGCAACCTAAGTTCCCTCCCTGGGACCTACATGGGGGAAAGTCAGAACCTAATCCCACAAGCTGTCTTCTGACTTCCACACATGCAGACATGTACTTACATACCACATGCACAAGTACATTTTAAACTGAAATAAGGGGGGAAAAGTAAGATCTTTGAAAAATAAAAGGACAAGCCTTGAGGAAGAAAAATGATGGATATCTGAAAAGATCAGGAGGTATGCCTGCATGAGACAGAAAGGGAAGAAGACTTCCTCTGCCAGGCCTTCCTCCTATCCCAGAGGGCTCAGCATAAGACTGGGCAGTGAGACCTGATGGGAAAAAAACATTGATCACTGTAAAAATCAGAGAATTTCAGGCATTGAGTTTACAAGCTCTGGAGAATGGAGGTCTGAGACTTCTCCAAGAGTCTCTCTTCTTTCTTTCCTCTCTCTGTGCTCCAGTGGTGGTGGTGCCTCTGCTGCTGCTGCTGCTGCTGCTGCTGTTCCCCCTCCTCGTTCTTTTCCTCCTCTCCTCCTCTTCCTCCTTTTTCCTCCTCTCTTCATCTCTTCATTTCATGCTAATATATTTTCCTCTTTGCTTTTTCCTCCCTCTCTCTCTCTCTGTCTCTCTGTCTCTGTCTCTGTCTCTCTCTCTCTCTCTCTCTCTCTCTCTCTCTCTCTCTCTCTCTCTCTCTCTCTCTCTCTCTCTGTCTCTCTCTCCTCTCTCTGTGCTGGGAATCTAACTTAGGGCTTTACACGTGTGAAGCAAGCACTCTGTCACTGAGCTATATTCCCTGCCCCTTGCTAGTATATTTTATACTCTGAAGGCACTTTTCCCACAGTAGCGCTGAGGACAGAAGATATGAACAAGGGAAGTAAGATGTACCAAAATGACTGAGTTGGATATGTGTCGGACTTTGTTTCAAGAGAAAAATTAGGTTACAGGAATCATAGGAACCCCCTGCATGCCTCTGTATTTCTGTATTACTTACAGCTTTCTATTTTTTTATTGCTTTGTATAATTTCTAACTCTTTGTGAATACCCTCATTAATTGATTTCTACTTTTCTCTTCCTAAATCTCATATTGGGGCATAAGTTTAAGTTCCTTAAGATCTGCAGCAATATCTTGATCTTTATATTTCTAGTGTCCAGAACATTACTGGATGCTCAGCTTATGTTTGTAAACTGAATCAATGAGTAAATAAATGTAAGTTCTCCCAACAAAGTGTTAAAGTATATGGTTGTGTTGTAGGCTGGCAGGAAAGAATCATTTAAGTGAGAGCACTCCACAAACCAGGAATATTAGACTCCAAAGAAACTAAGGACTTTCTAGTTTCCTTTCATTTGGCATGGCTTAATTTCACAGTACAAAAAGGTGATGGGATTTGTTGCAGCCTTGGGGAATAGCACAGAATGAGCAGGATTTGGAGTGAAACCTTGATGTATCTACAAATGTTGAATGTGTGGTCAGAGGAGGATGAAGACTAAGGCTTAAATTTTATATATATATGAGAGAGAAGGAAGGGAGGAGAAAGAAAGAAAGAAAGAAAGAAAGAAAGAAAGAAAGA